>NC_091832.1:100985188-101288218 GCF_037783145.1 Equus przewalskii | reverse complement strand
ATAATGCTGCGATGAACATAGGGGTGCATGTATCTTTACGCATGCATGTTTTCACAGTCTTTGGATAAGTACCCAGCAGTGGAATAGCTGGATTGTATGGTAGTTCTATTCTTAATTTTTTGAGGAATCTCCATACTGTTTTCCATAGTGGCTGCACAAGTTTGCATCCCCACCAGCAGTGTATGAGTGCTCCCTTCTCTCCACATCCTCTCCAACACTTGTTTCCTGTCTTGTTAATTATAGCCGTTCTGATGAGAGTGAGGTGATATCTCATTGTAGCTTTAATTTGCATTTCCCTGATAGTTGATGTTGTTGAACATCCTTTCATGTGCCTGTTGGCCATCTGTACATCTTCTTTGGAGAAACGTCTGTTCAGATCTTTTGCCTATTTTTAACTGGGTTGTTAGTTATTTTGTTGTTGAGATGTACGAGTTCTTTATATACTTTGTTCCTTTTCTTGACTATAATCTATCAACATTACTTATCACAATAAACTTTAATTGCTTTATATTTATAGACTGCTTAAGTTAGTTCCTTTAGTTCTTTTTAGGTGAGATTCTTCTCTCTATTACATTTATTTCATAGCTGTGTATGTGTGTGTATACATATATGTGTATACATATATTATATACAATATGTTTTGTAGTGCATCTTCAGTTGATACATGATGTAGGAACATCACAAAAAACAAGATCCCTTTTTTCTATGTATATTTGTTAAGCAGCTTAGGAAAGTGATCTTTGCAAACTTGATCACTTGCTATTGAGTTACAGAATCAGCAGTAACGCTGAGATTGCAGTAACATTACCTAACTTCACCAGCGAAAAACTGTCTCACACATGTGAGATGAGACTCTGGTTAAACTTGCAGAAGTTTTCCTTTTAGAAGTGATGTACATTTGTAAAATTTAGGTATCTGGTATTTTACGACTTGCTTGAGAATTGCTTAAAATCCTGCACCACCCAGGCCTTTAATAGTTTTGCCTCTTACCTAATGCCATCTGGTGTAGATCAGCTTATTATATATAGCATCATCTCCAAAAACTTCTCTGCATTATTTATAAATATTATAATATGGGCTGTAATAAGTTATGAAAAAATGCAAACACATCTGGAGGTCATTTAACAAAAATCAATAAACTCTTTATGAATTGAACCCTTATTCATATGTTCATCTGATTGGCTCACTAAATATTTCCATTGTTTCACCAAACATGGCTGTTTTGTCCAAACATGGCTTGGAGTTGATCAAAAGACTCAGTGGCTACATAAAACACTAATTAAGTTTTTCATAACACTCTTCCTCAGAAAGCTATAATCCTCTCGCATTGGTGAATCTTTATTTGGGTAACAGAAATGTGAACATGTCAACTACACAGGCAAAAGGAAATAAAGTTGGAGAGGACCATAACTGTATCACCTAGGCAGGCTGTATAAGAGAAATGACTCATTAAAGATTACTTTGCCCACGTTTTCTAAATCATTACTTCAAACCTCAATGTCCTTTTTTCTATGCCAATATAACTATCAGAGATTCCCATAAAAGGAGTCCCTCGTACATTTTCAAGCCACCAAAACCACAGTCACACATATTTATACTCCCAATGGACTTGCCCTTGCAAAATTTCTACTGATTTCAGCAGGACACACCCATTCCCCAGAGTTCAGTCAGCTTTTCTCATCTACTCTAATGAGAGAAAACATCCTATTAATAAAGCACGTGGCAAGCATTACAAACGTCTTATTAAATACTAAATAGTGGGAGATTTCTCTGAGCCGAGCTACAGTAATAGGCAACATCCACTATGTTCACTGTACTGGCAAAGTCGCTCTACTACAGACTCTCACCAGAACTGAGTGGTTTGACGTCTCACCCAAAAGACAGGAAGGTCACTGTTTCTGACAGCCTACCTTGTGCAAGGCACAGTACTAGGCATGTTACATACATTATTATTTTACAAACAAGTAACTGAGGTTTTTACAGGTTGCAATAAATTACCTACTAAAGGACACATAATTTTAAAGGGTCAGACTGACTCCAAACTTAACCACACTGTATACAACCCTAACTGGGGGTATAAAACACAAAAATTTAAAGATATTCTACATTCACTCACATACGAGCCCAAATGTAAAGAGAGAATGTAGCTTCCTCACTTTGAGATTAATATGGTTTTTCTTATGAGCCCCTGATCTCTGGATAGTAGGGGGAAAAATCACTAAATGTCAACTCTGGCTTAAACTTTAGTCCAATCCGGCAGTTTGAACTGGCCCCAGAGGTAGCATCTAGTGGTCCCTCTACACTATACTCTCCCTCTACCGTGGGGCAGCAAGACTCATTTTCCAGACAGTTAGGCAAGGGGCACCCACTCTGCTCTGGAATGGAGTGCTCCAGATTGCTCCTTGATATACCAAAGGGAGAGAAAACAATTTTAGAAACCTTTTCTTGTCAATAGCCTGGCTTGTAAGACTATGGTCTTGGAGCAAATTTGAATTCAGGAGCTACATTCCTTCCATACCTTCTCTCCTTCCCATCCCAAGTAAATGAATTCTTGGATCAGCCAAAGTTAAGGTTACAACTTCAGAAAGATAAAAGAGAAAAGCATATTAATAAATTTAAAACTGGCTTTACCAATCATACAAGCACAGGTGAATGCAGCTAGTACAATAGAACCCCAATTATGTGAAATTATTTTTCATTTAAAAATATAAACTTTTATTATTAATATATTGTATATACTATGGAAATAAACAATGGAGGATAAATTATTCCAGAATATTTTTAAAAGGATTTACTCCTCAATTTTTTTATCAAAATATTTAACTATTAAATTAAGAACCAATTTACAAAATAAAGCAAATATATATATAAAAAATCATAATAATTTCCCTTGCAGTTCACCTCCCCAAGGTAACAGGAGTAATGTTAACACCCTAATGTGTACTTTTCCACACCTGCATCTGCACTCATACAACATATACAGACATGTAGACATACGAGTAGGGGCTTTTGTGTCATTATATAAATAACCTATATACATTACTCTGCAACTTGTTTTTCTCATTTAACAATCATTAAGATGTAATTCTCAAATTGATTAAAACAAAGTCTCCCACAAACAGTAATGGGCACATGTCAAAATTTCATTTGACTCATTTATGAGGAAATCAACAGAATGACAACAGTGATTCAATTTGAAGATGAGAAACTTACATAAATAGTGGAAAAAGAAATGCTATAAATAAGACTTCTAGATTAAATATAAAATTGGTCATTATCCTACAGGGCAATAAATCACAACCTTTGGGATTATCTCCTTTACTATATAGGAAAAAAATCATCTCACCTTATTAGATTTCTACAAGTTAACTTTTAACTTTACCGAGTTGTAAAATGCCTGGGCCCTAATCAATTGTGAACATTAAATCAAGGCAGAGCTCTTCCTCGAGAGAGAGCTAGATGACCCTCAGACTGTCTTGTCAGAAAATGTGATAGCAGTATATTAGGATCATGCAATTGTCTTTTTTGCCTTATCTCCAAGTTTTGGAAAAATTTCCTAAACATAATAGATCATGGATATCCCTCTGGATTAATAGATATGCCTCCAATTCATTTTTAATAACTATATAATCAATTCATAGTATAAATGTTCAATAAATAATCCAATAATCCCCTTATTGATGGACAGATAGGTTTTTTCCCAATATTTTGACCACTGCAAATAATGCTACTTTATTATCTTTGTATATATGTTCTCTGATACTGATGCTTCTATTCCTAAGACAGAGTCCCAAAAGCAGGGGTGTTGAAATCAAAGAAAATAGATATTTTAATTTAATAGCTATTGCCACATTCCTTTATGAGTTTTGGTAGTTTGGATGTAGTCCTATGTATATTTTTACCCTAGTTAAGTCAAATTAATCCTAACAAGATTGAAAATACTGATACCCTGCAAGCTGTGCTATCCCATGAAAAGATAACAAGTAAGTTTCATGCCAAGAACTTAATGATAATCACTAATCAAAATCTGAATCAAAAAAATAATGATATAGGGGCCAGCCCGGTGGCACAGTGGTTAAGTTTGCACATTTCACTTCGGTGGCCTTGGGTTCACCGGTTTGGATCCTGGGTGCAGACCTATGCACCACTTGTCAAGCCACGCTGTGGCAGGCATCTCACATAAAATACAGGAAGATGGATAGAGATGTTAGCTCAGGGCCAGTCTTCCTCAGCAAAAACAGGCAGATTGGCAGCAGATGTTAGTTCAGTGCTAATCTTCCTTAAAAAAAAAATGATATAAATCTTTACTGGTTCAAAGTAAAATGTTAATTTTTTTTAGTAGCTTTTCTTGAAGATTCTAAATCACTGTATTTGTTTCTGTTTGGCACTATTGATTTGTACATGAATAGTTTGTCTTTTATTAGTATATAATAACCATTTTGTTTATTGCCTAGTTCAAGAAAATGTTAAAGTAATCAGGCTGCTCTATCAATGTTTCTAAAACACTTGGATCCATGAATATTCAATGGCAGGAAAAATGTTGTATTCTTAACCAGGCTTTTAAAGTCTAATACTAAACATTTGTCAATATAGAAAAGGTAGAAACAACTTACATATCCCTCAATATGATTAAATATATTATGGTACATCCATATTCTGTATTACTGTGCAGTCTTTCCTTCGACCCCGACTTGTTGATTCCGCCTTTGTGCCAGGACTGTATCAGACACTGAGAATATGAAAGTGCCCAAAAATAGACACAATTCTAGTTGGGAGGACACAAGTAAGCACACTAATAAATTTATAATGACAAATAAACTAATAGTCAAAGAAACGCTGTTCTATAAAGGCCTATAACACAAAGCAACCCACTCTAGACTTGCCCTGAGAAGGTCATAACTGATCTTGGATCAGTTGGTAAAAGGGAAGGAATAACATTTCAGACAGGAAACAGCATTTTCGAGGCATCTGGGGATGTAACTATACTAAAATACATTACAGTTCTTTCTAACTTGGCCTGGTAGATGCTCTTCTTACATCCAGCGAAGAACGAAAGGAGGATGAAACTCCAAGCAGTTATAGAAAACTGTACCTGAGATCTCGGCTTTTGCCCTCCATACCCACGCTCTATCAGCACAGCCCTGAGTCTTCTTCTCTTATGGACTGTGTGAGTTGTTAGACGATTGCCTCTCAGCTCCAAAACTACCCTTCTATGCTCTGATTTGTGATGCTACAGCTGGCACTCTGCAAACCAAATGTCAGCTTTGCCAGCTGACTGACTCTGTTAGGCTCTTCCAACAGGGCGCAGTCAGGAGAGGCTGCAAGGATGAAGGAGGGAGAAGAGACATGGTCCCTCCTGACTGCTTCCTGTTGCTTCCTTTTGGCTCACTGTCTTCTTGCGGTTCCTAAGAGTGTCACCCAACAACACTTCTTCATTCCAGCAGCAGCAGTAGTTGAAGCCAGTTGAAGCTTTTCCAATATTTTTAGACCAGCCTCAAACATCCTTCAAAGATCCCAAGAACTTGCTGCTCTGAAGTGAAAGAAGCCAGACACAAAAAGTCACATATTGTATTATTCACTTCATATGAATTATCCTGAATAGGTAAATCCCCAGAGACAGAATGCAGATTGGCAGTTAGGAGTGAATGGGAGCAATTGCTTAATGGATATGGAGCTTCCTTTTGGAGTGATGAAAATGTTTTGGAACTAGACACATGTGGTGGTTGTACAGTATTGTGAATGTACTAAATACTACTGAATTGTTACTTTTAAAAGGCTATTTTTATATTATGTCAATTTCACCTCAATAAAATTAAATAAATAAATAGCTGGTGTGGTTTCTGTCTCCAAACTGGGCCCTGATTGATATGTGTGCCTTCGTTACACAAACCGCAGCCTCCGACTTTGCTTTCACCGCCTGAGCCACACTGCCTCCCGCCAGCCCTTGTTCCAATGTCCACTGTTCAGGAGGTGGTTGATTCTCAGAAGAAAGCATTGTCTTGACCTGTCCTGTCCAATACGGTAGCCACCAGCCACAGGTGGCTATTTAAATTTAAATTTAATTAAATAAAAAATTCTGTTCCACTGACACATTTCAAGTGCTCATTACCCACAGTGGCTAGCGACTACAGTATTGCACAGAACATTTCCATCATTGCAGAAAGTTCTATTGAACAGTGTTGGTCTGCACCTCACCAAGGGTCTTGCTATCATAAAGCCTCCAAAGTATTTTGTGGCTGTTCCTCATCCCATAGTTAAGCCTCCCTTAGAGCCTAAATGGGAAAAATCAGGGGAGAAGAGGTTGGGCCAGGGACATGGGTCTTGGCAGGTGTCTCCACTTAACCTTCCCCTTTCGTCAACCCAATAGTTCAATCCTCATCTATCCCTCTCCCTAAATACACATCAGTAATTATTGCATTTGTAAGTCTACATTTATATTGATCATACAATAGTTTGACCTGTAAAACTATAACCTCCTCCAGGCCAGAGCTTAGGGGTTTTTTCACGCACACTCCCTACATTTAGTGGTATATTCCTTGAGTGCTCACCACATACTTGCTGACTGAACATCTGATGAGGCTAGCTCTGGTTTCAGGGCATTGGTTCCAAACTGAAAACATGAAACCTCCGGCAGAACAGTGGTAACACCCTGCCTAAATAAACAAAAGTGATTTGCAATGCTTTACTCCTATAATTTCTTCTGGTTTTGATGTTTTAATGAGCGCACCACTTCAAAGACATTCCTAGTGTGGCTCATCCCACATAACTCCAGCAGGAGATGGTAGCCTTCTCTCTGAAAACCAGCCCAGCATGAATGCTTTTTGTTCCTGGATCACAGATTAGATCCAAGATCAACCCAGAGTGATATAGCCCAGAGATACAAGCCAAACACAATGCCCTTCCCTCAAGACTTTTTCCTGAGCATCCTTCCTACTGCTAAAAGATAAACTGAGGCACATGAAAAACTTTAGGAGTTTATTTGAACAAAAATTGACTCAAATTGGGCAGCTACAAACCGGAAGCGGTTAGGAGCATTCCACTGACAGGAGCTCGGGGAGAGACTTTTATAGAAAAAAGGTGGAAGGAAGTAAGGAAATTGTTGATTGGCTAGAGCTTAAAGCCTAGTTGGTTGTCTGTGATTGATTGTCCTTAAGTTTCAATTTCATAGCCTTGAAACATTTACAGGCTTAGATTTTGGTTTGCTTATGTAGGTACCACGGGCATTAGGGCCACCTCAGTCTCATGGACTCCTTGTTTAATTCAACACTACCTTTGTGTGTGGCTTTCAGAGAAGACCCCTGAATATCTGAATGGAAGATTCCAACGGTAGGATAACCGCTCAGTAGTAATCTTGAATGACTTTTTACAAACTTTCATCCGATTTTGAAGTACTAGTCTCGGGGTTCCAAAAACTTCCTCAATATTTATGATTACTGAATATGAGTTTGAGGAAAATTTGTGTTGGTATAGTTTGCAGACTATGTTTGCAGCCGTAAATCTGTACTGAACTGGTAAGGCGTAATTCTCCTCCTACTTCACTACACGTATAATGTTGTCATTCTACATTTAAAGTGGGAATGATCAAGATTTATGTATGCTACGGCAAGTAGCTCAGCCTTGCTAAGTGAAGGAATAATAAAAGAAAATATTTAAAAAGTAGGTGGATAAATAGAGAGCCTAACTGATTAGCGGCCTTGAACACCCAATAAGTATATCCATGTGGGCATGTGAGCCAATTAACTTTGGCACTGTCATCTTCCATCCCTTAC
Source organism: Equus przewalskii (assembly GCF_037783145.1). NCBI lineage: Eukaryota > Metazoa > Chordata > Mammalia > Perissodactyla > Equidae > Equus > Equus przewalskii. The sequence continues at coordinate 101,280,449 of NC_091832.1, read as the reverse complement.
TTCTACTCCCTCTACTACTTTCTCTCCCCAAGCTTACAGAAACTATTTCCCACTCGCTCTGGGCTATACTTTGCTGATTTTCAGAATGGTCAACACGTGTAGGAACCCAATTTAGAATCCTGGGCAGATGAGTAATACCAAGCAGTGGAAGTCATCAGTGCCCTTCCCATATCCCCTGGGACTGGGCTTTGTTGTTTCTGCGTCCATGGCCTGACCTCCAACTGCTGTTATCTGCATCTCTTTGCCTGAGGGCTTTCTCACACAGTAGAAAGGAAGTATCAGGGAATTAACACCCCCTGGAAGAAGTCTTTATCCAATGATGGATGACAGTTGGTGCATAAATACTCAATTCTCTTGCTCCTTTGTTGGGATCACTGTGAAATGTATGTTCTACATTGGCTTCCAGTGTTCTCCAGTGGATGAAGCTCTAGTTCTCCAGGGTAGTAACTTGCCTTTATTGGCTACCTTCTTTTCCCTGTTTCACACCCTCACTTCCTTGCTAGTGTTTACTGGGATCACCTCCCAAATAAACTACTTGCACTCAGATCTTTGTTTCAGGGGCTGCTAATGGATGAACCCAAATCAAGACATATGGTAATAAAAATAATCATTTATTCAGCATATGTCACATAATAAACGCTGTTCTAAGAGCTGTATAAGTATTAAGCCACTTAAATGTCACAAATTGGATAAGGTAGATACTATCATCCTTATCCCCAGTTTACGGATAGGGGACCTGAAGCACAGAGACGTTAAATACCTATCATTTGACCCTAGCCAGCATGGCACCAGATCCTGTGCACCTGTACTATGCTATGCTGGTCACTGCCTCAAATGAACCTTTGAGAAATAAATAAAAACAGGAAAGGAATATAATCAAAAATCCAGAAATCACAATAATCAATTCATAAATTCTAAGGACCTGGGAGAGAAAGAACGAGTAGACTTGGGTACTTATTGAGTAAAAGTTAAAGAAGGGAGAGGAGCAAAAATTAATGCAATGATGAGAGGAAGCACGCCCCCTAAATAAAAATTGCATTGACTCTAGATTAAAGTCGACTATAAATGTTTTGCTACTCCTCCTCTGAGAAGTGGAGACAAATTTCCCTCTCCCCTTGAATTTGGGCTGGCCTTAGTGACTTGCTTAACCATAAAATGTGTGGGAAGTAATATTGTGACTTTTAAGGCTAGGTCTAAGAAGGCCTGCAGCTCTGCCTGGGTCTTTGAGGGGACTCTTCTCTGGGAACCCTGCACTATCACGGGAGAAGTCTGACTAGGCAGGGGCTGCCATGCTGGAGAGGCCACAAGGTGGTGCTCTGATTGACACCATCAGCTGAGCACAGCTTTCCCTGAAAATTTCCCTAACGTCTTGGACCCTTCAAACCTATAGTGTGACAATGTGTCCCAGGTGCAGGTAATAAAGGGGTTCATTGTATATACAGAATTTTAAAACAATAATAAAACAAACAAAAAGTTGTTCTGCTTTTCGTCATCATCATGAGCTCGCAATTCTAAACAATGTCATTGATAAAATATTACTACCTGAAAAAATCTTTTGTTGGCCTAAATTCTAAACCATTGTTATGGTTATTGTTTAGTTTTAGTAATATGCATGTAAACTTCTAATTAGCATATTTGTGTTACTTATTCTTTAATAAACATTGTAGTCGACATGGAAGTTAATGTGGAGAACTCCCAGTTACACAGTCAACCCCCAACACAGCCAGTCTGAACAACGCGTGTTCATTTCAAGGTCTCTAAAAAGGAAAAAAAAAAAACTGGGTTCTCACCTATGTGGGGAAAAACCCAGTTCTTCCCTAGTGTGTGTTTCTTCCCTGTGTGTCTCCTTTATTACTCACACAGAACACTTCACTTCTGACACTTTTGGTCACCACGTTTTTCCCCACAGCAAGCAATTCTCTGCAACACCAGCTGGGTGTCCTACGATTTAACCCAACTGACACTATCTAACCAGAGACAGCATCAGATTCCACAGGTTAAGGGCTCAGTCCCACAAGACATACACACACACACAAACACTTCAGATGCCGGTCACAAACTCAGTTTATCACCTGCGCTTCTAACCAACTGGCTATCAATGGGAGTTCCCATGACCTCCCTCCTTGGGTTCAATTAATTTGCTAGAGCAGCTCACAGAATTCAAGGAAACATTTACTTACGTTTATCAGTTTATTAAAGGAGATGATAAAAGATACAGATGAACAGCCAGATGAAGAGACACACAGGGCAAGGTCTAGGAGAGTCCCAACCACAGGATATTTTGTCCTCGTGGAATTGGGGTGCGTCACCTTCCTGGTGTGGATGCGTTCACCAGCCTGGAAGTTCTCCAAACACCATGCTATCTGGATTTTATGGAGGCTTCCTCATCTAGGCAAGACCAATCATTAACTCAATTTCTAGCCCTTCTCCCCTCTCTGGAGGATAAGGGATAGGGCTGAAAATTCCAAGCTTCTAATCTTGGCTTGGTTTTTCTGGTGGCCAGCCCCCATCCAGGAGCCATCCAAAGTCACCTCATTAAAACAAAAGATCTCCTAGTGCTCTTATCATTTAGGAATTTACAAGGGTTTTAGAGCCCTGTGTCATGGCAGAGTCAAAGACAAATATTAGAACAAGAGATGTTCCTAGTGTTCTTAGCACTTAGGAATTTATAAGCGTTTTAGGAGCCTTGTGCTGAGAACTGAGGGCAAAAACCAATATATATATATTTCTTATTCCACACTCTCTTTGTGGACATTGTGGAGTTGTGTGTTCTCCAATCCCTGGAGAACTACATATTCCTGCATTGAGATGATAGACTCAGTTAAACAATGATGGCACAGTAGTTGCAAAGACAAAGAAACAGAACTTACATTCCTTCAATTCTATCATCCTACCTGACCAATTGGAGTTTTATTTGTATTTCAAAAATCTAAAACAGTGAAACAAGGTGCAAATTGCAAAGTGTAATATTAATATTTGGTAAGTGGAAATTTTACTTTGTACATGAAACATTTGGCTGAATTCAAGTAATATCTCTGTAATTTAAAATTTCTTCTATTTTAATTGTTAATTGTTCTAAACATAAAGAAAAAATAAAAAAAAATAATATGTGAAGTTGCAGGGGGTGTGGGATTAGAGGAAGATGGTCAAAAGGTACAAATTTCCAGTTATAAGATAAATAAGTGCTAGGCATGTAATGTACAACATGATGACTTTAGTTAAGACTGCTGTACGGTATATTGGAAAGTTGTTAAGAGAGTGGATCCCAAGCGTTCTCATCACAAGGAGAAATTTTCCTTTTCTTTTCTTTTATTGTATCTATATGTGATGATGGATGTTAACCAGGCCTATTGTGGTAATCATTTCACTATATATGTAAATCAAACCATCATACCGTACGTCTTAAACTTATATAGGGATGTATGTCAATTATTTCTCAGTAAAACTGGAAAAAAAAGAAAAGAAAATGTTATATCAATGGTACAATTTAGTAGTTGCCTAAATTGTATTGCTTGCAGACTTTTCAGCTTTTGTAAAATTCACTTATTAGTTATTGGGCAAATATTTACCTAAAATATTATTATATCAGACTGTAACCAAAGGTTCAAACTATGTAGGTTAGATAGAAAAACTACTGAACAAATAATTATGCTTTTTTCCATTTTTTGTACTGTAGGATCTATTTTACTTTCTTTTTTTAAAACTGGTATGATTATTTATTCAAAGTTCAATGAAAGAAAAATTTTGGGGGGTCAGCCCAGTGGTGCAGCGGTTAAGTTCACATGTTCTGCTTCGGCGGTCTGGTTCGGATCCCAGGTGCAGACATGGCATCGCTTGGCAGGCCATGCTGTGGCAGGCGTCCCATATATAAAGTAAAGGAAGATGGGCACGGATGTTAGCTCAGGGCCAGTCTTACTCACCAAAAAAAGAGGAAGATTAGCAGCAGATATTAGTTCAGGGCTAATCTTCCTCAAAAAGAAAAAAAAAATTTTTTACTGTCTCTATTTCTTTTGTGGGCATTGTTATTATTAGTTTGATTTCATGTTATTATTGAAAATAAAAAGGTGTTAAAAAATGATATGTTCTGTGCACCATATACACAGGTAGACCAGAGCAGCACATCAGGCAGTTGAAAACCACCACGTGACCAATGTGAGCATCACGTGGAACAGAAAAATCACGTAGCCAAACCCTGCCCGAATCTCAAAGTCATGAGGAATAATAGAATAGTCATTGTTTCAGGCCACTAAGCTTTGAGGTGGCTTAAAGTAATGACAAAAGATAACAGGAACATTTACCAACCTGAAAAACTAGAAGCTTTATGAGTCTTCACTTTATAAAGTGGTTTAACATGGATTTGAGCTTTTTCATGCAAAGCTTGATGGGATTTCCCTTTTAAATGGCCATTTATAACTCTAATAAGCAGTAGTTCTCAAGTGACAAAAGTCCCTGGCTGATTCTGATAAACTCATTCTCCAATTTCAACATCTTTGAGAAATGCTAAGGTAAAGAAAAGCACTTGCTAAAGACAATTGGAAATATATCATAATCTGAGAGTTTTCAGGGGTCTGGATTCAATTACTTATTCAACAATATTTTCTGAGCTCCTACTATGTGCCAGGCACTCTTCCAGGCACTGGGACATAACAACGAGCAAGACAAAGTCACTTCCCTTGTGGAGCTTATATTCTGGTAAATTATCATAATGAGTTTATTTCTGGATATGTTTTATTTCAGAGATCATTGGCATATTAAAGTGGCAGTATACAGTGGACATCCAGAAACAAAAGTAAACACTAGCAGACAAAACTGAAGATTCTGATTTTGAAATGATTAGGATTTGGCATGTGTTTTACTCAGTGATAAAGCCTGAGTGAAAATTTTAATTATATGGCTCCTCATTAACCGGAAGTCCAATATAAGCATCAGGCACACCTGGATCCAGGTACTCAAAGAAGGTCATGAGGATTGTTTCTCTTTTCTATCCCATTGAGCTGCTTTCCCTTGTGTCAGCTTTATTCTCAGATAGGCCCCCTCCTCTCTCTGTGGCAGCACCCGTGGCCATGGACAGCTCCTGGTTCATGTCATTCAAAGTCCACATATAGTGCTTGGCACAGAGTAGACACTAAATAAGTATTTGTTTTTTTGTTTTTTTTTTAAAGATTTTATTTTTTCCTTTTTCTCCTCAAAGCCCCCCCGGTACATAGTTGTGTATTCTTCGTTGTGGGTCCTTCTAGTTGTGGCATGTGGGACGCTGCCTCAGCGTGGTTTGATGAGCAGTGCCATGTCCGCGCCCAGGATTCGAACCAACGAAACACTGGGCCGCCTGCAGCGGAGCGCGCGAACTTAACCACTCGGCCACGGGGCCAGCCCCTAAATAAGTATTTGTTAAATGACTGAATCTCAGTGTACAATCCCATATTTTAAAGGGACCCTCACTCCGGTATCCATGTAAAAACCCCAAATATACTCTGATTAGTCTTGCTTTGACAATGCGTCCATTCCTAGACCAATTGCTATGTTCAAAAACACAAATTTTTCTCATCAGCCAGTCTGGTTCAAGTGCCAACCATGAAAGTCCCACTGTAATCCTCTGGCATGGGAAAGGGGCACTTCCTAAAAGGAAAAAATGCCTAGCAGACAAAGTGATGAGAGAGATTCCCTGCAGTGTTAAAGACAGAAAAATGTAGTGACCCCAGGAATAGAGTTAAAAGAATACTCACAATAAAAGTCTAACACAAGAAAGGGTCAAAAGGCAGGGACTAAACCAGGAGTATGTAATATTCTAGGAAGTGAGAGATAGGGATGATTTCAAATAGTGCAGGGAGCTCAGCAAAGACTAATCCAACATATTAAAGAGGAAAAGAACCAAGAATAAATCCTAAAATAGTATTACTTGCTAGATATTTAGAAATATGTAAAAATCATCTACTCTGTGTCAAGTCCTGTGCTAGGGACTGGAAATGTATTGGTATCTTCACATGGTTCACAGACTTCTCGCAGATATACAGAAGCAAACTGGCAGATACAGGACCAGAGCTTTGTCCACGGAAAGCAGGAAGCATAGGACCACTGCCACAGCACCTACAGTGTGTTCTTTCAGACATTCACTCCTGACTCGATGGTCCATACTAATCAATCCATCAATAAATAAATTAGCAAAAGAGTGAATGAAGAAAGAAATTTTAAAATGTATTACATTGTACTTCTACCAGTGTAAACCTATCCTTAACTGCTATTGACAACCATTACTATGTAGCCATCTGCCACAGATATGGAAAGTGGCTTGCAAACTGCTTTTATCAATTCTGTAGTCCAAAGGATATGCTTATAGGCACCGTTTTTTCCCAAAATGTGATGGGTTTGTCCAAAATATTTACATTTATATTTTAATTCTAACCAGTGTGAGGTTCTCTGAGTTTTAGAATTCATTTAGCACGATAAATAAAATTACCTCGGGGCTGGCCCCGTGGCCGAGTGGTTAAGTTCGCGCGCTCCGCTGCAGGCGGCCCAGTGTTTCGTTGGTTCGAATCCTGGGCGCGGACATGGCACTGCTCATCAGACCACGCTGAGGCAGCGTCCCACATGCCACAACTAGAAGGACCCACAACGAAATATACAACTATGTACCGGGGGGCTTTGGGGAGAAAAAGGAGAGAAATAAAATCTTTAAAAAATAAAATAAAATAAAATAAAATTACCTCTAAGAAATCAAAGATCTAAATAAATGGAGAGATAGACTGTGTCCATGGATTAGAAGACCCAACATAATAAAGAAACAAGTTCTCCCCAAATTGATCTATACATGTAATGCTAATCCTATCAAAATCCCAGCAAAGTTATTTTATACACATATATAAGTTTGTCCTAAAATTTATATAGAAAGGCACAGAGCCTAGACTAGCTAAAATCATCTTGAAAAAGAAGAAAGTGGGAGGAATCACTGTATCCAATATTAAAGTTTACTATATAGCTATGGTAATCAAGACAGTGCGGTGTTGGCAGAGAGAGAGACACATAAATCACTGGAAGAGAGTAGACAAATCAGAAACAGACCCACACAAATACGCACAGATGATTTTTGACAAAGACGCAAAATCAGTTCCATGGAAGAAGTACAGCCTTTTAAACAAATGGCACTGAAGCAACTGTGATCCATAGGCAAAAAAAGTAAACTTAGACCCAACCTCACACCTTGCGAAAAATTAACTCAAAATGGATTACATACTTAAATGTAAAGCCTAAAACTATAAAACTGTAAAAAATAAAAACAAACAATAAAATCTTTATGACCTAGGGTGAGGCAAAGAATTTTAGACTTGACACAAAAAAGCACAACCCATAAAAGGATAAATTGATAAACTGTTTCATCAAAACTAAAAATATTTGCTCTGCAAAAGACCATGTGAAGATGAAAACACAAGCTACAGGCTGGGAGAAAGTATTTGCAAACCACATATCTGACAAAGGATTAGTAACTAGGATATAAGAGGAACTCTCAAAACCCAATGACATAAAAAATCCAATTAGAAAATGGAAAAAAGACATCTCACCGAAGAGGATGTGCAGATGGGTAATAAGCACACATGAAGACGTTCGACGTCATTAGTCATTAGGTAAATGCAAATTAAAACCATAATAAGATAGTACTACACACCTATCATAAAGGAAAAAACAAGAAACAGTGACAAGATTAAATGTTGACAAGGATTCATAGAAACTGGATCACTCCTACATTGCTGAAGGAATGTAAAATGGTACAGACACTCTGGAAAACAGTCGGGCAGTTTCTTGTAAAACTAGACATGCAACTACCATATGACACAGCAGTTGTACTCTTGGGAATTTTTCACAGAGAAATGAAAACTTACATTCACAGAAAAAATTTGTACATAGATATTTATAGCAGCTTTGTTCATAAAAGCCCAAAACTGAAAACCACCCAGATGTCTTTCAACAGATAAATGTTTAAACATTCATACCATGGAATACTACTCAGCAAAAAAAAAAAAAGAATGAACTATTAATGCATGCAACAATAGATGAATTTCCAGGGAATTATGCTGAGTAAAAAAGCTCATCCCCAAAGATTACGTAGTGTGTGATTTAATTTATATAACATTCTCGAAATGACAAAATTTTAGAAATGGAGAACAGATTCGCGGTTGCCAAGGTTAGGAATGGGAGAGGAAAATGTTATAAAAGGGCAACACAAGGGATCCTTGTGGTGATGGAACTATATTTCATCTTATTTTTATCTGTAGTGCGGATGCACAAACCTACACTTGTGATAATAAATTACATAGAACTAAATATACACACACGTGAGTACAAGGAAATCTGAATAAGATCGGTGGATTCCTTGTAATATCGTACTGCGATTTTGCCAGATGTTACCATTAGGGAAAACTGGGTAAAGAATATATAGCATATCTCTGTGTTATTTCTTACAACTGCATCTGTATCTACAATTATCTCAAAATAAGAAGCTTAATTTTTTAAAATTATCTCTAGATTTTAAGTGATCAAAATGATGCAATCTACTGATACTCTCAACCCAAAAGAGGTCTCATGAAGTTGGGACAAGGATCACAGGTCTCATTAACTTTGCCCACTCTTGGTTGCTGTATTATGCAGAATTATATTGTATGATTACAATCAAAAGAATTAGAATCACCTTGGTTGGATTGTATGCTGCTGGGTTGGAAGCGTGAGGAACAGAAGCACAAAAGAGAAAGTAGCAGCTTCTCATAAGAGAAGATGCATTCGCTGCTTCACAAATGGTCCACAAGCAGGTTCAAAATTATAAGGCAGAATAGGTCATTGTCTGCGGACAACAAAGGCCTATTCACAGAAGAAACCAACACAGAAGAAAACAATCAGGTTGAGTGTGTTGTTCACCATAATGAAAACAACCACTAGTTTGAATGACCTGGAGCAAGGAAACTGTGCTGCTTCTGCTACCCATGCAGCCAACGTGGATACAAAGAATGGAGAGCCCAGCTGTCTCTTAAGAAAATATTACAATTCCATCTTTAGAACAATGTCAATAAAACCAGTATTTTATAGATTTAAAAAAACCCTAAAGGCAGAAGTGGGAGGTGAATTGCCAACATCTCAGAGCTAGTAAATGACAAAGCCAGGATCCAAAACCAAGTCCTCTAATTCCAAGGCCAGTACTCCCTCCAAAGCCAGCTACCCGACAGTTGCTAGAGCTTTAGACAGCCATTGGCTGATAACTATACAGAACATTTCAACTGGCAGAAGAAGAGCTGCATGATTAATTGAACATTCTCGTCTTTCATCACGTGGATTTTGAATGCTAGTTTGGAGAGAGAAACCTTTGATTTCATATGTAGAAAAACTGTGTTGCATATGAATATTTCATTTCATTAATAACATACTAAATGCTTTCAAGTATGCTTGATCCTCACACAATTCTATAAAATAGGTAGAGCTAGATTTGGTATAGCCATTTATTAAAATGAGAAAAATGAGGCTCAGTGAGGCTAAGTGACTTGCCAAAGATGACATAGTTTTATATTAGAGGTGGAGCTGGAACAAGAACACGTTCTTTGCAGAGTTTTTTACACTTGCTTTTCTATTTTATTAATTTTCTTTTACATACAAGAAGATATGTATTATGATTAACGACCCAGCCTAAGAAGCTGAACCTTACCATTGATGTTGAAGCCCCTGTATTCTCCTCTGGGAGGACCACTGTGTTTCACGGCTCCGGGGATCATCATTCACATAGAATACAGTGGGAAGAGCGCCCCCTGGAGTTGTGAGCCTGGCAGCCCTGCCCCCCTGCCCCGTCTCATCTCTCCCCTCAATCCCTAACTGTGTTTATCGTTATCTTTTCTTGATATTTCACCACATATATTTATTACTCTAAAAATAGCTCGCTTAATTTTGCCTGTTTGCATATCTTTGAAACAGATTCATACTGTTCACAGTCTTCTAAAACTCATTTTTACACTCTGTTTTGGGTGTGAGCTGCATCCGTGTTGATGTGAGTAGCTGTAGTTCATTCATTTTACAATGCAGTATAGTATTCTGCAATATGAATTTGCCACAATTTGTCTAGTTCTCCACTGAACCTTTGGGTTGCTTCCAGATTGGGGCTATCATAAACATTGCAGCTATGAATATTCTTGTACATGTCTCCTGATCCACAGGTACAAGAGTTTCTTCTAGGTATAAAAGTAGCAGTGTAACTGCTATCTTGTAGATTTACACATCTTCAACATTACTAGATAATTCCAATTTATTTTCCAAGATTTTTCATCAATTTATATTTTAATCATCAGTGCATGAGAATTTCTGCTTTATCCACATTTTCAGAAATGCCTGGTATTATCCCTTTTCTTTTTCATCACCATAATGGGCATAAAACAGTACTTCATTGTACTTCATTGTAGTGCTAATTTGCATTTCTCTGATTACTAATAGAGTTGAGCATCCTTTCATAATATTTTGGTCATTTCTGTTTCTTCTTCTGTGCAACACAGAATGGGTCACGTCATTGGCCCATTTTTCTGTTGGGTTGCTTCTCTTTTTCTTATGATCTTTTAAAAGGAATTTTAAAATTTTAGGCAACATATCTTTGTCAGTTATTTATGTTGCAAATTTGTCCCCTCAAGTTGAGTTTTGTGTTTCACGTTGTTTAAGGTATCTTTTGATAAGCGAATCTTAATTTTAATACAAGTATGTTGATCAGTCTTTGCCTTTATGGGTTAATATTTTAATCTGTAATGTGGTGCAAGATATTTATATATAACATTGAATAATATATATACTATACATTTTTATATACTACTAGATTTATGAGTCTGTTTAGAATTTTTGCATATATTTTTATGAATAAGATTAGTCTCCAATTTTCCTTTCTCATACTCTTCGGTTTTAATATCAAGATTTCCCCTCCTTATAAAATGAATTAGTATACGAAACAACATTTTTAAGACTTGAATTATGTCTTCCTTGAATGTCTGCTAGATCTCAACAGAAAAACTCTCTGGCCTGGTGCTTGCTTTGTGGAAATATATACAACTATTGATTCAATTTCTTTAATGGTTATCAGTCAATTCGGGTTTTTAAAACCTTCTTAAGTCAATTAGGGTAAGGATTTTTCTAGGAATTTGTCCACTTTTAAGATTTTATTTTTTTCCTTTTTCTCCCCAAAGCCCCCCTGTACATAGTTGTATATTCTTCGTTGTGGGTCCTTCTAGTTGTGGCATGTGGACGCTGCCTCAGCATGGTTTGATGAGCAGTGCCATGTCCGCGCCCAGGATTCGAACCAACGAAACACTGGGCCGCCTGCAGCGGAGCACGCGAACTTAACCACTCAGCCACGGGGTCAGCCCCATGTCCACTTTTAAAAAAAATTTATTGGCATAAAGTTGTTGTAATTTTCTTTTCTCTCTTTAATCTGTGCTGTACCTGTACTAAGTCCTCTTTTTCATTCCTTATTTTGTTTACTTGTGACCTTTCTCTTTTTGATGTAAATCTTGCTGTCTATTTGATAATTTACTAGTATTTCAAAGAGTCAACTTTTGACTCCTTGATTCTCTTTATTGTATCTTATTTTTAATTTTATTAATTTCTCTTTTATCTTTATTATTTCTTTCCTTTACTTTATTTATGTTTTTTCCCCTACACTTTTTCTTATTTCTAAAGTGACCTGATTAGGTCAATAATTTTTAACTTTCTTCTTTTATAATATGAATATTTAAGGCTATAAGTTTCCCAGAACTTCTCTCTAATTCCACATTGAGTTTTGCTCATTTCCAATAAGATTTCTTCTCTGACCAATGAACAATAGAAGCACTTTTTTAAAAGTTTCCAAATACAAGGGGTTTATTTTGTTATCTTATTGTTTCATTGTCTTATTGATTTCTATCATAATTGTCTTGAAGTCAAAAAAACATGGTCTGTATGATACTGATTCCTTGAATTCTTGCTCTAGGGCCCAAAATATAGTCGGTTTTTATAACTGATCCAATAGTTTAAGAAGAATGTATATATACCAATTGTAGGGTTTCGTTGGTTATATATGTCCATTATTAGATTTAGCTTGTTAATTGTGTTATTCAAATCTTCTAGATCTTCACCGAATTTTTTTTGTTGGCTTAATCTATAAATTATTGAGAGGATTATTAAAATTTCCCACAGTGATAGGTAATATCTACCAATTTGGTAAATGGCGGATACACATACCCTAAAAATATACATAAATATATGCATACATACATATACATATATCAATTTCTATTTGCAGTTCTATTAATTTTTGCTTTATATACTTAAAGTTATGTTATTAGGTGCATTTAAGCTTGGAATGATAAATTAAACCTTTTAAAATTAATTATGTGCTGCTCTTCTTTTCTACTGTTTAAGCTGAAAGTCTGTTTTGTCCAATATTAATATGGCTATGCCTGCTTTCATTTCATCCATAGTGGCTTATCCTTTCCTACCCTTTTACTTTCAACCTTTTGGTATCCTGATGCTCTCAGTGTGTTTCTGTGGGTGTGTGTGTGGGTGTGTGTGCGTGTGTGTGTGTGTGTGTGTTATCCAGTCTGACAGTGTTTGCTTTTAACTGGAGAATTTAGCTAATTTATTTTTATTAAAAACATGTATGTATAGAAAACATAAATATTTGGATTTATTTCTTGTTTTCAGCTTTCATTTTATCCTGCTTTTTCTGTTTCCCTTTTTTTTTCTTGTCTTCTTTTGGATTAATTGATTTTTCCCTCCTCTTTCCTTTATTCCCCTCTAATAGCTGGGAATATATTATATACTTTATTTCTGTTGTTCTTATGCCTCTCCAGACACTTAAAATACATATTTAATCTAATAAAATCTAAAGTTAATCAATATATATACTGTTGACCAAACAATATATGGAATTTGGAGTGCTTTAAATACGATGATCCTCATTACACCCTCCACTTAGGTAATACCACATTGTTCAATAGGAAAAACTAGACCAGAGCAAGGAGGATCAGTGGCACTGGGAAGAATGGGGCAGGATGCAATTTTAAATATAGTGGTCAGTTTAAGCATCATTGAGAAGATATTTGAGCAAAGATGTGAAAGAAATAATGTTAGCTATGCAGGATCTGAGGAAACAACACTCCAGGCAAAGGGATCAGCAAGAGCAAAAGCCCTAAAGAAGGAACAAGATCAGAGTTCTAGAGGCCAGTGTGTCTGAGCAGAGTGAGCTGAGAAGAGTACCAGGAGATGCAGTCAGACAAGCAACGGCCGGTCAGCTCAGATTGGATGTTGCAGGTCATTGTAAAGACATGTGGTTTTTACTCACAATAACGTGAAGCTTTTGGAGAGAAGCGACATGAATTGACTTTTACTTTAAAAAGCCTCTTCCTTAATTTAAATGCTAAGATACTGGAGAACTTTTCTCAACAATGATATTTTATTTCTACACATACATATGTATCTTACTTGGATAAAAGGAGATAAGGAAATCTCATGGGAGATGGTTTTAAATATTTGTATTTTATGCCAATTAAGCCTTTCTTAATCTGTTTTCTGTAGAAAAAGTTAAAAGCATAGATAACCAGAATGAAAAATTATGCCCTTATTACCCAACCACTCTATGTGTAAAAATATAATACATATAAAATCTGCTTTGTCCCTTAATAATAAACCATGAAATTTTTTCGTCCAAACAAATATATACCTAAATTAGTTTTCCATGGCTAGATAATATTCCATTAAATAGATGAATCAATTTATTTTTTTCCAGCTTTATTGAGTTATAATTGAGATACAAAATTGTGTGAGTTTAAGGTGTACAACATGATGATTTGATACACTTATATGTTGCAAAATGATTACCACTGTAGGGTTAGCTAACTCCTCCATCACCTCACATAATTACCATTTCCTTTTTGCAGTGAGAACTTTTAAGATCTACTCTCTTAGCAACATTCAAGTACATAATACCGTATTATTACCCATAATCACCATGTTGTGGCTTAGATCCCCAAAACTCATACATCTTATAACTTAAAGTTTGTACCCTTTGACCAACATCTCCCCATTTCCCTTGGTAGCCACCATTCTATTCTCTGTTACTGTGAGTTTGGCTATTTTAGATTCTGTATATAAGTGATAGCATACAGTATTTGGCTTCCTCTGTCTGACATTTCACTTAGCATAATGCCCTCAAGGTCCATCCATGTTGTTGGCAGGGTTTCCTTTTTTCTCATGGATGAATAATATTCCATTGTATGTGTGTGTGTGTGTTATATATATATATATATATATATATATATATATATATATATATGTAAAATATCTTCTTTATCCATTTATGTGTTGATGGACACTTAGATTGTTTCCATATCTTGGCTATTGTGAATAATACTGCAATGAACATGGAGGTGCAGATATCTCTTTGAGATCCCGATTTCATTTCCTTTGGATATATACCCACGAGTGGAATTACTGGATTATATGGTAGTTCTATTTTTAATTTTTTTGAGGAACCTCCATATATTTTCCATAGTGGCTATACCAATTTACATGCCCACCAACAGTGCACAAGGGTTCCCTTTTCTCCACATTCCCACTAACATTTGTAATCTCTTGTCTTATTGATAATAGTCACTGCATCAGGTGTGAAGTGATATCTCAATGTTTTGATATGCATTTCCCTGATGACTAGTGATGTTGAGCATCTTTTCATGTATCTGTTGGCCATTTCTGTCTTCTTTAGAAAAATGTCTATAATGTTCCTCTGCCCTTTTTAAAATCAGATTGTTTGTTTTTTTGCTATTGAGTTGTATGAGTTCTTTATATATTTTGTGAATTAACCTTTTATCAGATATATGATTTGCAAATATTTTCTCCCACTCAGTAGGTTGCCTTTTCATTTTGCTTATGGTTTCCCTTGATGTGCAGAAGCTTTTTAGTTTGATGTTGTACCACGATTAATTTTTGCTTTTGCTACTTGTGCTTTTGGTGTCATAATCAAAAAATCATTGCCAAGACCAATGTTAAGGAGCTTTCCTCTATATTTTCTTCTAGGAGTTTTATGGTCTCAGGTTTCATGTTTGAGTCTTTAGCCCATTTAGAGTTTTGTTTTGTTTTGTTTTGTTTGTGAGGATGATTGGCCCTGAGCTAACATCTGAGCCAATCTTGCTCTATTTTATGTGGGATCTCACCTCAGCATGTCCTCACAAGCAGTGCTACATCCACACCCATGATCCAAACCTGTCAAATCTGGGCTGCCAAAGTGGACCATGTGAACTTAAACATTACACCACCAGGCCAGCCCCTAGAGTTAATTTTTGTGAATAATGTATGATAAGGGTCCAATTTAAAGCTTCTGCATATAATTTTCCAGTTTTCCAACATCATTTATTGAAGAGACTATCCTTTCCCCATTGAGTATTCTTGGGTCCCTTGTCAAATATTAGTTGACTATATATGCGAGGGTTTATTTCTGGGTTCTCAATTCTGTTCCATTGGTCTGTGTGTCTGTTTTTATGCCAGTACCATACTGTTTTGATTACTGTAACTTTGTAGTATAGCTTGAAATCAGGAAGTGTGATACCTCCAGCTTTGTTCTTCTTTCTCAGGATTTGACTATACAGAGTCTTTTGTGGTTCCAGACAAATTTTAAGATTGTTTTTTCTATTTCTGTGGAAAATGCCATTGGAATTTTAATTATGGATTACATTGAATATACAGATGGCTTTGGATAGTATGGACATTTTAATAATATAAATATTTCAATCCATAAACATGAAATATTATTTCATTTATTTGTGTCTTTTTCAATTTCTTTCATCAAAGTCTTATAGTTTTCAGTGTACAGATCTTTCCTACCTTGGTTAAATTTATTCCAAAGTATTTTATTGGTTTTGATGCTATTGTGAATCGTATTGTTTTCTTTCTTTATTTTTCAGATATTTCATTGTTAATGTATAGAAATGAAACTAATTTCTGTAGGTTGATTCTGTATCCTGCAACTTTACTAAGTTAATTGATTAGTTCTAACAGTTTTTTGGTGGAGTCTTTAGGATTTTCTACATATAAGATCATATCATCTACAAACAAATACAGTTTTACCTCTTCCTTTCTAATTCATATGCATTTATTTCTTTTACTTGCCTCATTGCTCTGGCTAGGGATTCCAGTGTTAAGTAGGAGTTAAGTAGGAGTGGTGAGAGTGGGCACCTGTTTCATTCCTGATCTTAATGGAACTCATTTCACCCTTTTTTATTTGTTGTCCTCTGACGGAAGAATTTAAAAGCCCCCATCTTCTATCTTACAGATTGTTTCTTCTGCTTGATCTATTCTGATGTTGATGCTCTCTATTACATTTTTCATTTGATTCATTGTATTCTTCAGCTCCAGAATTTCTGTTTGGTTCTTTTTTTGTGTTTTCTATCTGTTTGTTAAACTTCTTATTTTGTTCATGTATTGTTTTCCTGATTTCATTGAATAGTCTTTCTGTGTTTTCTTGTAGCTAATTAAGTTTCCTTAAAATAGCTATTTCGAATTCTTTAATGGGTACATCATAGATCTCCATGTCTTTGGGGTTAGTAACTAGATTATTGTGAGCCTTTGGTGATGTCATGTTTCATTGGTTTTTCATGTTCCTCGAAGTTTTGCATTCTATCCTCACATTTGAATTTGTAACCACATACTCCTATATTTACTAACTGTCTTCCAGAGAGAAATACCTTCCCTCAGTCCTACTAGTGATTCTGAGGCTTTCTCAATCTTTCTGCTCCACACTTCTTGCTCTCTCTTGTGGCAGAATTATTAAGCTTGTATGCTTTCTCTCAGTTTTGCAATTCACCATGCCAAGTGCTGACAGCCCCCTTTTGTTTTCCCAAAGGAGGCACTAAAACTCAGTGTGTGGTCTCTCCCTGGCCCACAAATTTGGGCAGGTTTTCTGTTCATGCTCACTAGCCAACTGCCAAAACTTGCTCTCATCACCACTGTTGGGAGTGTACACAGGGAGCTGGCCTCAGGGTGGAGGTGTGTGCGAGTGAGGCATGCACTGAGCAGTAGGGATACCTGTGGGTCAGTTAGGGCATTCATGGATGAGGTAGTCCCACTGGAGATATTTCCAGCAGCTCATGGGGAGGCGTCTTGATGGAGTCTATGACACAGTTAGTAGGATCCACATCCCTTTAATGCCCTCCAAGAGTCCTATCTGTTGCTCTTCCCACCTCCCAGTCATGCATTTCACAATTCAGTACTCTGACGGGGCTGGGGAGAAATGAGCCTTTGTGGCTGGTGCTGGATCGCATAGCTCTGACAACAGCACTTTTGTTCATGGATGGATGGATGCCAAATTATTGTTTGGAGAGACAAAAATAAGGGATATTTTATTCCACCATGATGCTAACATCACTCCCATAATTTACTTTAAAAACATTTTTAGGGGCCAGCTCCATGGCCTAGTGGTTAAGTTCAGCACACTCTGCTTTGGTGGTCGGGGTTTGCAGGTTCAGATCCCAGATGCGGACCTACACTATTGATCAGTCATGCTGTGGCAGCAACCCACATACAAAGTGGAGGAAGACTGGCACAGACATTATCTTAGAGCTAATCTTCCTGAAGTGAAAAAAAGAGGAAGACTGGCAACAGATGTTCGCTCAGGGCTAATCTTCCTCAGCAAAAAAACAAAATAGCATTTTTAATTCCCCTATATGTTCCCCTATACATTCAAGTTGTTTCTTATTTTTGCTATTACAAACAACTCTTCAATGAACAACTTTTCATTTACAACTTTATTTGTTCCATTACTTCCCGAGTCTAAATGTCTAGATGTGGTATTGCTGATCCGGTTTTCTAATTTTCAAGATTCCTAATTTTTTGGAATCCTCTTGCTCATTTTCCTTTCTGAAAAATGATTGAATGTATTCTTTTGACACAGTCACCCCACCCTGTTGGTCAATAAATCCAAGTATTACCAAATTGTATAGTGACAAGGAGTATTTAGCCAGGTGTGGACAGAGAAACAACAAGCCAACTATTCCAAATCCTTTGAGATGAACATATAATGGTGTTCTTCCCCAAGGAAAACAAAACAAAGACACAGCAAAAACTCAAAGAAAACTTTGGAAGGCAATAACCTGCTATTCTTTGGTTTCAGCATTTCTGATGATTATTATGTCATTTGCAAATGATGGTCCAGGTTATTCTGCTCAGATAACACATATTTCTCTTTTCCGAAAATTTTAGCCTTTTATGTCTTCCTTCTGAATGTTTTTTAAAATGTTGTCTCTGGAGGGAAAAAAAAGAATTAAAAACAAGGAAGGATTTCTGGCAGAACAGTATGATCTGCACCATTAAATGTGCTGTCTTTCCTCCAGTTTCTCCCCGAGTTAATAATTCTTCAGGAAAAAAAAATTTACTGATAGAATTATTTTCCTTAATTTCTGTGTAGTTTAATTTGGAAACATTCCTAGACTAACACCCAAAATAATTTAGGACTAGTGAAAAAGGTGAAGTTGACCTTGACCAAAATTCAAGCAATCATTCGTGGTTGGTTGTCAGAGGACCTGGTGATCTGAAGGCAGGGCTGTGGCAGCAGGAGCAACTAAGAGAGAAAGGCTTCCACGCCGCTTTACCTCCCTGAGGGGTCCAGGGCTCACTGATTGGAGGAATGGGGGGTGGGGGTGATGTTCAAAGAGTGGGGTGGCATCCTGAAAAGAACACCAAACTGGATACAACAGTTTGGGTTTGTGGCTTGAAACCCAATGATTCCAACTATCGACTTGGAACACATTGCCACTTAGAAGCAGTACAGCATAGTGGTCAAAAACCCAGGCTTTGGAGTCAAGCAAAGGAAAAATAGAGGGCCTTGTTCCAAAACTCAAGGATCCTGGACTCTGGAATTTTTTAATGTCTAAATGCAAAACATTAATCATCAAAAGGCTTCTTTTTAAACCAACTTTGCTGCCAGTTGAAAGGAAGATTGCTTCTGTCTTTGAATCACAGCTCTGCTGTTTCTTAGGGCTCTGATCTTGTCTAAGTTCCTTAACTTCTCTCAGCCTGGGTGTCCTCATCTTTGAAATGGGGATAATAATGCCTACCCCACAGGGTTGCTGTGAAGATGAAATGTATAAACCCTTCATCAGAGAGCTTGACACAGAATGCTATAGCTATGATGATATTATTTTGCTTATTTATCCTTTCTAAATCACAATTGACTCATCTATGAAAGAAGATGTTACTTGATGATTACTACAGTTTTCTATAATTCAATTATAATTCAAATATCTTGCATTTAAAATACTGTTCAAGCACAAAATCTGTACCTACATTTAAGACTTAATGATAGTGCTTTAGATTTAAAAATGTATTTGTTGCTCACTTGTAAACTATTCTCAGATAAATAAGATCATCATGGTTAAATGCCTGTCACCATAACTAACAACTGAGCCCTCAGCTTTCATTTAACCCCGTGAGGAAGAGAACACACACTCAAACACACCATCTCTTCCCCTATCTCCACCTCTCTCAGCTTGTTTCTTACAATACAGTCTCTCCCCAGCCCTCCCCAGCCTCACTAGCCTTCTCGATATTCTACTGCATATACAATGCCCATTCCCAATTCAGAGTCTTTATACCTGCTGTTTCTTCTTCCTGGAATGTTTTTCCCTAATGTGATTTGCCCTAAATATTCACATGGCCTGCTCATTCACTTCACCGGAGTCTCCTATCAGAAAGGCTTGCGCCGATGCAAGCCCCCAAGCTGTCAGTCTCTGCCCCATACCCTCAGTATTTATTGCCCCATATATTACATATGTGTTTGTTCTTGTCCATGCCCCTCACTATAAAGTCTGTTCCACGATGGGAAAGATTTTGTTCCTGTTTCTACTCAATCTCCAGAGTCTAGAAGTATGCCTGGCACATAGTAGGAGCTCAGTAAATATTTGCTAGATGAAAGAAAAAGAGAAAGAAAGAGGGAAGGAGTGAGGGATGGAGGAAAGAAGGAAGAAAGAAAGAACCCATGAAGAGAGTATCAAGGAATAAAAAGGTAATCTGTTACCCTTTTTCTAAAAAGCATGTGTGTACACATCTGTTAGGAGCCTTAATTACTTCAACTGACAAGAACATTGTTTTTTCCCTTTTTCTTTTTCCACGACTTTGTTGAGAAGGAGCATTTTTAATTCAGGCATATGTTTGATTGTAGAAAGAGTGGGAAGAAAGAGGTTTTTAGGCTGGTCCAGAATTTACTCAGCTGACTTGAGAAGACTTCTGACTCGAGAGGTCCCGTGTCCAACTATGGGGTAAAGAGGAGTAAAATGTGAGCGGCGAGCCTTTAGGAGATGTGGAGCCCATCTCTGTGCTGCCTGCCTGGAGCCCTGCTGCCTTCTCCCCTTTAAAGGGGCTGCTTGCTCCTCTTCGAACAGAAAGCTGGGGGGGAAATGGGTTTTGATATTTCTTCTTAGTCTTCTTCACCCTGACTAAATAAAGATAGAGACTCACCCATAACATAAAAGTCAAATCACTTTCGTCTTTATTCACAAAAAAATTTCCTGATTTTTTTCTTTAATTTTAAGTTGACAATCCGGAATTTAGTTTATTTTGCTGTAGTAGTCCAAACAAATGTTGTAAACTTACTGCCAGATCCAAGGAAAATTTGTAAAGAGAACTCCTTTCAGATGTGCTCCCAGACAGAGAACTGACTTTATGACGTCCCTGCTGTCATGAAGAGAGGTCAGGATTTCACAGAAAGACCCCTTTTCAAAGAATTCCCAGCATTATGGTCTAGTTCCAGGGTTCTTGCCTCTTTCTGTACTGTTCCTCCTAATTACTCCAACAAAGAACAAGAGTTCTTGATGTTGAAAAAAAACCAGTCATAAGGAGGAATATTTATGTTTATAGACATTTTCTTATATTTATCATAAGCATTTTGTCAAAGATAAATACAATGGCTTGTTTCACCAACAGTTTACTGAATACCAATGCGTCCTAAGTTCTGGGCCAGACATCGGAAACAATGGCTATATCTGAAGGACCCCCTGCCCTTGGGAAGTTTACAGCCGAGGAGGGGAAACAGGGAGTGTGGTGATAGAGGGAAGTAGAGGGTAGCGGAGAGTAGCCGAGAGAGGACTGGAAGGAGGTAGCAGGTCACTCCGCAGGAGCACATGCAGATCCTTCATTCTCTCGTTTTATTGAACGTTTATCCAAAAGGCATTGTTATAAACCAAAGACTCTTAGTTCTTACTATTAAAATCTTAAGTCCCACCTATATTATTTTCTGCATTCCACTTACAAGGTACAAACAAGCTCATTGGCTTTTTATACACAATACCTTATTGATTCTTTTAACATACCGGATAGATACATACCTAAAAAGTAATATGCACATTTTTAAAAGTTACATACATTTTTAAAGACCATTTTTAAAGAATGTATGATTATAACAGTAATACAATGTAAAATGTTTGGGAAAATACAGAAAAAATATATCACAATAATTTCACCACCTACACATAATCCCTGTTAACCATTTGTTGTGTTACACACACATACACATTTATGCAAACATGTACTTTATACATAGTTGGGATCATACAGAGTATATAGTTTTGTACTGCGCATTTTTCACCTAAAATGAAATATGAAATATCCTAAAGGAGTACACACAACTTTTCTACGTAATCATGTCCACAATAACATAATCCATTTCAGGGAATTCTTTGCCAATTCTAATAAAGTAGAATATGCATTAATTCATCTAACTCAGAACTTTTCTCCAGGAGGTTTTATTAAAGCAGAATACATTTGTACAAATAAGTAGCCTGAGAATTTCTTGTTTTCATCTGTAATAAAGAATCCTGGGGCCAGCCCCACGGCCAAGTGGTTAAGTTCGCACATTTCGCTTTGGGGGCCAGGGATTCACCAGTTGAGATCCTGGGTGCGGACCTACACATCGCCCATCAAGCTAGGCTGTGTCAGCATCCCACATAGAAGAACTAGAATGATTTACAACTAGGGTGCACAACTGTGTATAGGGGCTTTGGGGAGGAAAAAAAAAAGAATCCCTACAAATGAGACTTGTATTTTTTTCTGCCTTTCTTAAAAGGGCATCAAGCAAGCTGTATATTACTTCCCTAATTTATGATAGTGACCACGGCATAAAACTTTAGACTTCTTTAATAACAAATTTACAATTTATTTGCAAAAAAATTAGAAAGTCAACTGGCTTAACGGAAATAAAATGTCCTTGATCCAGCATGATATTTTGAAAATTCAGAACAATCATTTTTAAAACATTAATTTTTCCTATTGTGAAAGTAATACATGCTTCTTAGAGATAATTTGAAAAATGTAAATGTAAAAAGAAAAAATCAGCAATAGTGTTATCACCCCAAAATACATCTTTTAACATTTTGCTGAAAATCCATTTTTTACAAATGATTAAAAAGTTATAACCACACATTTTGTCTCTTGATATTTCAGTTACCATTACGAAATTTTTAAAATACTCCATATAATTTTAAAACATAATTTTAATAACATAGTATTCCTTATATAAATGTATCATAATTTACCCACATGCCTATTATTCAGTATTTTATGTATTTCTAGGTTTTTTAGCAAAAGTAAACAGATTTGCACATAAAGCTTTTTTTGTATTTAGGCTTATTTCCCTAAGTTAATGTGATGGTCCTTTGATATGTCAACCTGGCTAGGCTAGTTAACTAGCCAGTTAGTCAACCAAACACTATCTAGGTATTGCTGTGAAGGCATTTTGTAGATGTGATTAAAGTCATAATCAACTGACTTACATAAAGGAAATTATCCTAGAGTCTAGGTGGACCTCACTCAATCCGTTGAAAGGCCTTAAAAGCAGAGCTAAGGCTCCCCTGAAGAAGAAGAAATTCCTCCTGTGGAGTGTAGCTTCAGCCTGTGCCACGCCCGAAAGTTCCAGCCTGCCCTTCCTGACAGCCTGCCCTATGGATTTCAGACTTACCTAGCCTTCGCCCGCAATCCATAAGCCAATTCCTTGCAATAATATCTCTTAATACATATCTCCTACTAGTTCTGCTTCTCTGGTTGAACCCTGACATGTACAATTATATCCTCAGAAGTATACATACTAGGTCAAAAGACTCGTCCAATTAAAAAAGTCTACAATGCTATTACAATTGTCTTTTTCTTATAACTCTCCATGATTTTTTAAAATATTTAGATGATGTCCTGCTTGCTGACTCATCTCACATAGCCTAAAATTGAGCTGGAAGTATGTTCTTCAACTAACTGGAATCATGTTTAACTGAAGACATGTTTTATGGCTAAACTAAGAAAAATTAGACTCAGAATCAGCCAGATTGGTGGCATGAGTTCAACTTGTGTGCTAAACAAAGTATAACCAAGACTTGGTCCAAATCTTTCCCCAGTAGAGTGTTGGTATTTGTTCAAAGTGTCTCAGCTAACACTTCATTACCCAGGCAATCTAAGGACTTCTATGATACCACTTTCTCCACTGGACTGATTTTTATCTATTTATAATGTAATAATAAACCTGCACTAAGCAAAAAGATTTCACATATACCTATGTGCATATATACACGACACCACCCTCATCACATGTTAACTTTAAAATATCCCTGATTCATTTTGTCTTATATGGTCCCCTATGGTTTTGTAATTATTCTTTATAATTTCTTCTCAGACTTTATTTAATTTTATATATGAAGAATTGTTTGTATGACTTTAATAAAAAAATGCTATAACAAATAATATTTGCACACTGATGAAGAATATGTAAACTGATTACTTATAAAGTCACGTGTATTATCCTTATTCTGGAAAGTTTAACAGGATACTACTATCATGGCAAGACAATTAGTTTTAGTGGTCTTAACATTTTAAAAATCTCAGATGCTATTTTTATGATAAAAATGGATTCCAAATCACACCACAAACATGTATTACATATATATTACAAGGAGTAATTTAATTGAAGTATTTTCCCCCAGTGGCTACAGACTTTTAGCTAAACAGTGCATAGAGCATTAAATACTCATTGATCTTAAAGAATAATTTATTAAGTATACAGATTTTGCATAACCAATCATCATAAGTAAATAAATAGGGAAAAAATCAAGTAACATATGGTTAAGTACTCTGGCTTCTGTATACTCCATTTTCCAAGTAAATAAAATCTCATTTCTTTTTCAGTATCCATTTTTAATTGGTTAACCACTTCTCTCTCAAAAAAAATCTCTTTTTACTTGTTTTTATTCACTTTTTATTGTCCAAATATGCAATTTATTTTATATACATTATTCTGTACACAGTCTCCAAATCCACTGGTTAAAAACAAAAATAATTAGAGAGAGAATAAAAAGAATACAAATATTTTCCAACCCTAAAAAATTAAATGATATATTAAGAGCACTTGTAACACTTCCATGCCACTTAAAGATCAAAACTAACAGAAGCACATATTATGAGTCTTGAATAACAGGTTTTTGTTCTTTGAAAATTTCTCAGAAGTCCCTAAGAACTTTTCTAAGTCTGGTTCTTTATGCCCCAGGTGGCAAGATGTTTGCTACAGATTTTAGCTTCAAAGCCTTCAGAGTTTTAGGCTATATTATAATCTTTATCCTGACTCTGCTATCTACTCACTGCTTGACTTCGGGACAGTCAAAGCTTCAGTCTTCTCACTTGTAAAACGGAAATAATACTACTTACCTCAGAGGGCGGTTGTGAGGATTTGAAGAACTAGGTTCATAAAGTACCTAGCACAGGGCCTGGCCCTTTGTAAGCAGCCAACACATGGTGGCAGTTGAGGTGGAGGTGGAGTGGGCTGTTCATTGCCTACACAAGAATACAAAGACGGTTTCCCCAGTCTTCACTAAGTGAATGTGGGAGTGGGGCTTATGTGATGGTGAGCTGCAGCTGGCTTATTCTGGCTTGGAGTGCCAGTTGCTAAATACTCATTAATTTTTCAAGCTTGGCAGTTGTGGAAGCATTTACATGACAGAACTCAGCAAATGCTACAAACCAGGACTTCCTCCCACCCTAAGTACTACCCCAGCAAGTGAGCCTGCACACCACTGGCTTTCAGCCTTGTTTTACGGAGTTTATTTATTAAAGAAACATGCCTAACCTCAGATTGTTCTTATGGCTACAGATTTCAAGAAATCCTTGACTGTACATGATTTAAGCTTAATTCATAGTTTGACCCAAGTGAAAACTAAAGGCAAACCCTGCTATCCAGTATTCGGCTCTGCTGCCTCAACCTGCCTAATAATAAGCTGCACCTCATTTCTTCAAGTCTTTACTCACTATTTCATGGTTTTCTATACCCAGTGGTCACTCAAGGAGGCAGTAGGAAATAGTAAAAAAGCAGCTCTACAACTATTTTTTTTTAAGCTGATGTATATTTATCTATCTATCTACATACTATGGCAAGGACAATACTATGTGTGAGCGAAATTGCACTTTTCTACTAGACACACAGGAGCTTACATATCCCAACCCTCTGGCATGTGGGTGGGCTCATGTGACTAGTTCTGGCCTAAGAAATGTGAAGAGAAGTGATGTACACCACTTCCCAATCTGGTCGTTAACAAAGTTCTCACACAATCTTTTTGTCTCTCTCAGTCTCTCTCCCTCTCTCTCTCTTTTCCCCATGTGTGAGGCTGGACATAAGGACATCCAAATGGTAGAATCAGATGCCTGAGGCACCTCTGAAAAGAAAGTTTCCCAAAAAGGCTACCTGACCTTTCCCAGACTACGATATGACATGAGCGAAAAGAAACCTACGCTGTGCTTTGCCACTGAGAGCTCAAAGATGTCATATTACACCAAAGCAGCTCATAAATATTACCATCCCCCTTGTTTCTGCACCAAGTTTCCAACGAGGCAAGAAACGGAGGGCAGGAGACTTATGTACAAGGAAGCCCAGCTTCATGACATTTCCATTCTCTATACTTGGCTTTTTCTTTTTTTAAGAATGTTCAACAGAATAAGTTTAATGCATAGTTTACTGTAGAAAAATCTGGGAGAAAAAAAAGTTGGAATTATTTCAAAGTCTTTTGAAAGACACTGCTTTTGAAAGAGATGAGGGGCTAAATATTACCATAAAATCCATTCGGTTCTAAAAAGTCAAGCAGAGCTTTTGTTAATTAAACATTTTATATACTAAAGTAACATTTGGATAAGTAAAATGTATATTATAGGAACATCTTATGAGCTTTATTTACACTTTAGGCCACATCATTGTAGACGCTGGTATAATGGATAGGTCAAGTGCCTTTAAACTCATTTTGAATATTTTGTTAAAAAGATATTATGAACTCCTGAAGAAGCTATTTAACTGAGAATCAAATAAATTGAGTCCTAATCGCTGCTCTGCAACTCACCTGCTGTTAAGGCCTTGAGCAAGTCACTTACCCTCTCTGAATCTCAGGTCTTCATGAAATAAACTAAGGAAGTTTAGATAGATGATTCTGGAATTTGTGATTCTTCCCAACCTCAAAACGCTATATGACCAAGAGAATACTTAGAATCTTAAAAATCATTATTGAGAGGTATTGAATTTATGAACTTGCTTTTTTAACATACTGGTGGTAGCAGTATGCCAAAGTCCTCGGTCAGGCACATATTAAGTCAGTGTCCAACGCGAGTTCTATTGCGAGTTCCAAGGCAAAACATGAGCTACTTGTACGATTCCTTTAAAATATGGTTTCCATAAGTGTAACGTGTTGAAAAACTCTTTAAAATCACCCCAAATTAGTAAGAGAATAATGCAAAAAATATCTTATTTCTGATTGTGCTATGAACGAGAGTAAAGGTGAAATGCTTTTCTAACTCTAAAAAGCACATTTTTAGAACTAATACTTGAAATACATATCTTTAAAAGTATGCCTGCTTTACAAGTAATCCATCTGTAATTTCATTATTCTAAAGCTCTGCTAAATGCATGGGAGATGATCCAGTAGAAGGTTCATGGATGAGATCTGGGAGTTAACCTCAATTCAACAAATATTTGTTAGGCACCTATTGTAAGTCAAGCCCTGTTTCGGACACCACGTGAAAAGATAAAACTATAGATAAGATACTCCTCTGTCCTCAAGGACAGAATATAAAACAAATATAAAATAACTTGGATATAAGGCAGGTCATAAGACCTGGTAAAGGCATAAGCTAAGTGTATAATTCAGAAAAAGGGGGTGTCACATCCAGACAAGAATGGAGGTGGGGGATAGGCTAAATCAAGGATTTGGTATTTGGATGCACCTTGAAGTTCGATAGAATTTTGCCAGATGGAAATGGAAAGAGAGAATTCCTAGTAAATGGAACAGCAAGAGCAAATGTGCAAAGGTGAGAAAATGTGGCATAATTTTAGAAAAAAGCAAATTGATGGGTTTGACTGAAGTGTAGAGAATGGCATAAGAACTCATGAGAGGTTATAGTGGGCACGTAAATTGTGAAGAGCCCCAAATACCAAGCTGGAGAAGATGTACTCGCCTTGAAATATGCTGGTGTGTCACTAAAGATTTTGCTCAGGGCATAAGAGGCAGGCTAAGGGTGAGACAGTTTCAAGATAATGTCAGTGGCTTAAGGAGAAGAAAAAATATTGGGGCCGTCAAAAATCAACGGAAGCAATTAGACATGGACCACAGGATTGCTGGGTAGCGAGGTTAGACTCAAGTTTCTTGTGCTTTTTCAAGGTCCCAAATGCTCTCAAAGGATTCCACGGGAGAAGCTGCCCTGTTGGCCCCATGCTGCTACCCTAAATGCCTCATTTTCTCTGATAGTTATCACAACTAGGAGTTGTCCAGCATACTATCAAAATCAAAACAAAAAAAAAGTTCCAGATGTGCTTCATTTCCAAAATTGATATGTTCCCCCCCAAAATGTAGATAAATAAACATTTAAAAGATCAAATTGTATTCTGTATGCCCAGGAATCCTGCAGTGCTTTCTTTTGCAAAACACAAGATCATTTTGTGTTAAGAAAGACTGTCCACAATTTGTTTCTCAACCTTCTTTTAAACCTATTGCTCTTTTCTAACAAATCTAAAAATCCCAGGGCCTTTTTCAAGGTTATTTGAAATTTCAATGTAAAATAATCGTTAAGAATACATCAAAGTCATTATGCAATTAAACATGCGTTTTAAAACTAAGTATGCTTGTTTGGATTCTGATGTCACCACCAGCTACCTCCCAGAATCCACCCCTCATCCCACACCAAACACATCTATAATACTTGAACAAACACTGACTTTAAAACAGAGCTATTGTTTACAAAAACAGTGCTTTGCTGTCTCAGAGCTAATTCCACACTCATTTGAGGGCAAATTTATTAATCAAACTTCCCAATTATCTACACTAAAGGAAGTAGATAAAGGCAGAAAGAAAAAATAACAGTGAATAATCCAAAAGTCATAGATTTTTTACTTTGGAATGCTAACTGATATACCTTTCTAATTATATTTAACTTAATCTATTATTGCATTTCTTAATCCCACACTGATTCATAACACAGGCGACAGACTGGGAAACAGTGCTGATTGAAAGAAGCCTGTGGAAGTTCCAAAACATGTTGGAATAATCCATAAAACAGATAATCCACACACAGAAATTTAAGAACCAAGACACTGTAAGGTTAGTCACTTAAAAGACATGCACATGTCCCTTTCCAATTTTTTTCTCGTGTTTTATGTTGGTAGTATTACATTATTGAAAAATTCACTCTTATAGTTCTATAATTTCCCCTTATTTGACATGATTCTCCCTTGCTTTGGTCTTTCTGTTCCTCAGATGCTCTCCCATCTTCTGATGTACCTAGACACTATCCATCAACTACACTGTCATTTCTCAGGAAAGTACCGAAGCAAAGGGGGAGGGAGTCACAAAATGAGTTGTCATCCCCATTTTTTACAGATGAAAACATTGAGCTGACAAATAGCGAGTCAAATTTCAAACCCCAAAATGACAACTTCTTGCAGTTAAACAACACTTCATATTTTTTAAAGGATTTCATATGTATTATTTCAATTTATTTCAATTTCATTAGATTCTCTCTCGATCTGAAAAACGGGTTCCTAAAGACAGGGGTGGGATATGTTAAGATTTATGTATATGATACTTGGATTAAAAAAAAAAACTTCATATATAAATTCAAAAATTAGGAATAAAAATGCTAATAAAATGGTTGTTTTCTTGGATTTTTGTTAAGCCGGGCAGTTTTATAAAGTTACCTGTCTGTAAAATTTTTAGTATGATTTTACATATTATGGTCTAAAATCAAGCAAAGTATTTAGCCCTATGTCCAAAAGACAGCCTATCCAAAAGAAATTGAGGCTAACAGAAATTGCTGCTTCTTTCAGCCATCTCCACAGGAAAAGTTCATGAGGATTTGTACTTAGTCTCAAACTATTTGAGCACGTTTTGCTGCGGCATACACCCAATATTGCGAGAACTTCAATACCCAATGCAATACCTTGTACACGGAGAATGTGAATTCATAAACAAGTTAAATTGTATAGGGAGCAAGAGAATAGGTAAGTATAATAGGAAAGATTGAGAATGGAAATAAAATGGGGCATTTTCAGTGACATTTTATATTAAAATGATAATTGGATAATATATAGATTCATTTGACTCACTGATGTTACTTCTACATCCTAATTTATTTTTGTATTTTTAAATTCCATGTACATTAAATAAAGATAAGTCTAAAGTCATGTCAGATTTGTTTTTCTATGCTAGAAATTCTAAAAACTTGATATTTTGTGTTATTCGTCGACATATTTTAAGAGAAATTGTCACGTTAAAAATTATTTAAGGATTTCTTTCCATTATAACCTCAGTGTGTATTGGGTATTCTTGTGCCCTGTGGCCCACTCATCTATTTTTTGTTTTTGCTTCTGTTTGTTTTATTCTAAGTATTCAGCGATATGCTGACATATTCTAGAAAATGAAAATTTTCACATTTTATTTCTCAAGCTTATGAACAAATTGCATTGGAAAGCATAAAAATGAAGTGTACAAATGTCTTTGAACAGAGGAATGAATGCCCTCTAGTGTTTCTTGCTAGAATATCAGTTTTAATAAAAGAAAGATAAATTGAATATGTAAATGATATTTTCATAACTATTTAAAAAGTAAAATCATAAACATTGGAATCTGAATGTACATGTAATGTTTTAAACATTACCCAAAAATGGAGTAGCCAGACATTTGGTTAAACGTTGTCCAAACTAAACAATAGATATTATTGTAATGTATACGGAAGGGTGATAGAAACTAGAGCTTTTCTGAAAGTTTTTCAGATATGAGGCAGCTGACATCCCAGAAACACAAATCTTGCCTTTCTAGTACTATCTTTCTAGCAAACTCCAAACTAAAGTAGTTACAGGAGTCATTCTTAATGGGAATATACAGGTAATTAGTCCCAAAAGCCACACTTGTTCCCTGTCCACGGGCATGCGTATACAGAGCTTCTTCTCTGGAAGATAAAACACTACTTCCATGGGCATCTTCTGCCTCTGCTCGAGTACCCTGTTGGTAATGGGCATGGTGAAAACCTAAAGTAGGAAAGGAACACAGTTTACCTAGACATGTATCAAACTTGCAATTTCCAGGGTGCCTTGCCTTAACTTTATACAGTGGCAATCTTACCAAGAATAAAAAATGCCAGTGCCTCAGTGGTCCAGAACCAGTGCCTGGTCTACCTCATGCAGCATTTGCTTAGAGCAAAGAAGCAAGGGCACCAAAAAGCGTGTTGGTGGAGATCTGCGCTCATCATGACTTAACAGATTACCGCATATCATCTCAGTAACTAAGGAAAATGATTCTAACTAACACAAACCCAAAAAAAGCACTGGAAAATATTAGAGTTGAATACATCAGGGGGCAGGTATTTCTTCTTTTTTCTTGCCCAGTAACCTTTCGCCTTCTTTTGGGGCACCACGCCTCTTTTGTGCATGCAGCTGGTGATGCATGGAGCAGATTTTACCTTCTCAGGACCAAGGGCTGGGCACAGAACGCAACCTTAGCCAGACTTTAATTTGAGGGAAATGAATCCTGGACAGAGCAAAGAAAGGATGAAAAGTTGCTCCCTAGATCCCAAGAGCTACCTGTTCTTGATCTTTCCAAGGCCTAGATATTTAACTTTCACTAGGAATCTGTGTGAGATACCAAAAGTTTATTATTTTCTCTTTTTGCTTAGGTTAACCAGAATAAGAACGCCTAATTGAACTATTTAATAATAATAATGTTACATTTATCACACTTATGGGGTTGCATAAAATATGAAGAATAAAGTTAAGTGGTATAATTTTGTTGTGTTTGAATTATAAATGAAAAATTTATAGACAATAATTTGTTACCATAGAATAACATTGTCAGCTACGGTTTTAAAACAGAATTTGTGGAGATAAGTTATATTATTAAGATACTTTCATAAAAACTTCCCAAAAAGGACAACAGAAAAAAGTATTAGAGCAAAGATATTTTTTTATTGCTTATGTTTACAAATAAATAAAAATATCCTCTTTCATTCTTCAATTGTCAGGTAGGTATAGATATGTTTTTCCCACCACCACCACCATCCAAAATTGAGGGGAGAGAATTACTTCTCTATCTCGTCTAAATCTGTCACTCAATTTAAATTTATACTCACTTTTGTTTCCATTTTTAATCTTTCAAGGGTATTTAAATGATAAAATCTTTTTCTTTATTATTAAATAATTCATATTTTTTATGTGAAAGAAGCAAAGTAAAATAAGGCCAATTTTGTTTATTTAAATAGTTGCTTCAGAACACGTTTATTTAAGAAATCTCTTAGCGTGGACTATGAAATCCTTAACTCCTATAAAAGGTGAGAACACCTATTTGCCTTCTTTAGCAGATAATTTCATTGGAAATACAGTCAAACAATGATACTATAAAAACTTAATACACTATATGCTTTATTTTACCCAATGTCTTTATGTGGATTATTTCATTTAAGCCTAATGACTGTGTGAAAGAGGCAAAGATTTGTATCCCCATCTTATAGATAAGGAAACTGAGGCTAAAAGAGGGTAAGTGGCTTACCCAAGGTCTTAAGGGTTATCCTATAGTGAAGCCAATTCAAATGCAGATATTCTATCTTCTAGACTATGGTTCTTTCCACTAGACTACACTACAAAGTAGTGTGAAGTTTTATTTTCCTAGAGTTGTATTACCTCTTAGTACAACTATCAGTGAGATGGAAGTAAACCAAGCACTTGGCAGAACACAAGACCCCTGGGCAGTTTCCAGGAGTTCTAATTTACTGGTGCTCACTGCCTTTCTATCAGGAACTGCAAAGTGTCTCTCACTCCACAGCATTGATTATTATCTAGAATATTCTAATAATGTATGTCCCATTTCAGTGATAAAGTCAAATGAATCTGAATCTGCATTTGAATCATCACCAGCACTTAATACTGAAATGTAACATTGAACATAATTTTGTTTCATGTGCACAAAGATGACACTAAAGTCCCTCCCTCTATACGTTAAAAAAAAAGTAGATGAAGGCATTTTTCTAGAAGAGGTGTTGGATTTGCCTTGATCCATCATCACTCTTGCCCAAATGCCCTTTTGACTGGTGCAGACAATAAGATGGTTGGCTAACTTAGGAGTCCAACCTGTGGCCGTGGTGCATCAAAGAGCCAAGTGGCCTCACAGGACACATGCCCTTTTCCACATGTGCACTAGTTAGCCAAACTAGGATAGACCCGGACCTGAGTTTAGGATGTCAAATCTAATTTAATGCATCAGAGTCAGATATTAGACAACCCATATATTAGAAAATAAGACTGATGTCTCCACTTTCACATTTTCCATAAAATTTCCACAACGGATATTATGTTAGGCCGGGATCTCTAAGAAGGAGGTATCAAGACAGGATTAAACATGCAAGGATTTATTAGAGGGAAATGCTTGTATAAAAAGAAACAGGGAGGGAGCTGGGAAAGGCTGGGAGAGCTGTCAGACTGCATGCAAGCCTAAACTGCGAGAAGGAGAGACTAAGAGACCGCTGAATGCACACATCCGAGACTGCTGTGCAGTCTAAGGAAGGTTTGGCCAAACCATGGGGAAATCCCGGGGCCAAAGTGGGTCAACAAAGGAGTCCCACCTGTCTTAGAGAACAGGGTGGCTCAGTATATCACTGCACTCAGTCATGGGGAGCGACCAAAGGGAGATGTGTCCTGGACGCAAACAAACCGGGGTGGATGGATTTCAAAGCACAGCTGGGGGGCCCAGGTCTGTGAGGAGCATTCTCACTCCTCCATCACAGATAGTATGAAGAGAAGCTGTAGGAGAGAAACTCTTCTAAAACCCTTTAAAACATTAAAGGGAAGGGCTGTTTTTATCAGAAATGCATTAGTTACTTCATAAAAGAACTCCATATAATTTGTGAGCAATATCAATAGCATTACTATAAATAGAAGAGAATAGTGAGAAAAGCACTCTGAATCACCATTTTTAGAAAATGAACAATTCTAAATCATCAAATAAAAATATTCAGTAGTTTTGTTCAACACCAGGTGGAGCTCTTTTGCTTTTTAAAGCAATGAAAGAATTTTTTTTCTTAATTTAATACAGGTTTAGGCTGATTATTCCACAGCTCTTAAGTTATCCTTTAAAACCATTTAAGTGCTTTCACACCATATTTGTTACCACTGTAAACCCAATATTTTTTCCAAATACCACGGACTAGATGAAACTGCAATGTTAATAAAATAAAACCACCAAGACTAAAAATATTGTTAAATCCCTAAAATAAAGTTGTAAATAATACCACCTTAAACGTCTACATTCTTCCAAAGGAAAGAGTTAAGAACCCCATTTAACTCTCATAATCAATCCTTAAACAAATCAACAATGACTGAAAATGCTCTCCCAAACTCCCAATTTGCTCCATAATCATTCTCTTTTCATGTAAAATATCTTCTCTACAAGAAGGATATTGCTTTAAAACAGGTTTTAGGTTATAAAGATAAAGTATAATATTTTTAACAACTTTTCTATGCCAATGCTCAAAAGAAGTTGAAGGATTAAACTAACAATGTTTATAATGTAGACCTGTTTTTTTACAAGTAAATTGTGACAGCCGGGAGGCATTTTTCTATGCCTATGCTTCAGTTCTTTCATTCTCATTGCAGGGTGACAGACACAGACACAAAGAGACGAACTTTTGTCATCAAAAAACAATTTTTTTTAATAATAGGGTTGACATCCCCTTAAAGGAACATATTTAATGAAATAGTCTGCATACTTATTTATGCTTTCATCCATCCAAGAAATACTTACAGAGAGTGTGCTATATGTTGGAGAGAGAGGACTGAATAAGACAAACGGTGCCTGCCTTCTTGGAGCTTGAGAGTTCGGAAGGCATACGATGAAGTAAGCAATTCTGATGAAGGCCACTGTAATTAAGGAAATACTGAGTTCTGTGGGAGCACATGGAAAGGAAACCTGAGGGTTGACCTAATCTAGGAAACTGAGAAAGACCTTCCCAAAGAAGTGAAATTTAAGCTGAGACTCCTCCGTAGGAGAGAATGAGGTGAAAAACAAAAGACAGGGCATCTAAGGTGAAGAAACAGTTTATACAAAGGGCTGGGGGTGAGATAGAGTAGGTCAAATTGTAGATAGCAAAAACATTTCGGCATAGCTAAAACCCAGGGTTCTAGGGGAAGGGAGAAAAATAAAAGACCAGGAGAGATTCCTGAGAACCAGAACGTGGAGGATCTTTTGACCAAATAAAGCAATTTGAATTTTATCCAAGAACAATGGGAAGCATACGTCAAGGTTCTAACGTAAAACTTGAAAGGACGTGATAACCAGCCTAAGAAATGTTCAGGGTCTAAAGGAGCAATATGTTGGATGAATCATCCATATCTCTACTAAAATAAACTACTTAGAGGTGATAATTTTAGCTTTTCTTTTCCATTAGAAGACTAACATTGAAATACACACTCAGTTCATATAATGACTGTTGATTTCATTGACTTTTTACCATAATGTTGCTTGAAAAGTTATACTGCCTCTCAGATTCTTTTTTTCTTGGTATAATTATATTTATACTCAAAACATGCTAATTAAATTACTGTAAAAAATGATATTTCGATGTTACAGTTTCAGAAAAAGACAGTCACCAATCTACTCAGTACAAGCCTGGTCAGGAAATTTCAACTGGAGCAAATTTAAATTGAGCTCCATGATTAGATAATCCAAAATATTTTGTTAAGCAGACCTATCTCTGTCAAGACTATGCTCCCCAGCTTGTGGAGCACACAGGCTTCATGTGTTTCAAAGCACTGTAATGTTTACCTTTTATTTTGCCCTGAAGGTGTTTTTAATTACTATAACTTTCTTTTTAAGTGCAAAATAGTCACGCGCCTCCTTAAGGTCAAAAAACCGATGAAGATTATGCAGAAAGAAGAACGCACCTTTCAATGCATGACTCCCCTGCACCCTCCTCCATCACCCACCATCATCTCTTTTTCCTTTGGAGAATATAAGAAATCTTCATTATGCTATATTTTTGTTTGTTTGTTTGTTTGTTTGTTTTTTGGAGGAAGATTAGCCCTCAGCTAACTACTGCCAGTCCTCCTCTTTTTGCTGAGGAAGCCTGGCTCTGAGCTAACATCCGTGCCCATCTTCCTCTAGTTTATACGTGGGACGCCTACCACAGCATGGCTGCCAAGCAGTGCCATGTCCGCACCCGGGATCCGAACCAGGGAACCCCGGGCCGCCGAGAAGCGGAACGTGTGAACTTAACCACTGCGCCACCGGGCCGGCCCCTTCATTATGCTATATTTTATGTACAAGCTGAATTTATTTACTTTCAAAATGTTGTTTATTACTTGCATTTACATTATTCATTGTATGAATTGATATATTTTTTCCCATCTGTGGAAAGTGTTGGTTATCTTGGGTTGAGATGGAATACACTGTAATTTTCCCATTAAAATTCACAGAAATTTTTTTTTTAAGATTTTATTTTTCCTTTTTCTCCCCAAAGCCCCCAGTACATACTTGTATATTTTTTTGTTGTGGGTCCTTCTAGTTGTGGCATGTGGGACGCCACCCCAGCATGGCTTGATGAGTGGTGCCATGTCTGCGCCCAGGATCCGAACCGGTGAAACCCCGGGCTGCGGAAGCAGAGCATGCTAACTTAACCACTGGGCCACAGGGCCGGTCCCATCACAGAAATATTTTTAACTTTAGGGTATGTTTTTAATTTAATGGTATAGTTTTCAAGAATGAAATAACATCACCAATCAAGAAACAGGTGTTCAGGACCAGCCCCGTGGCCTAGTGGTTAAGTTCCAGCACTCTACTTCATTGGCCCAGGGTTTTGCTGCTTCAGATCCTGGGCACGGCCATGGCACTGCTCATTCAGAGATGCTGAGGTGGCATCCCACATGCCACAACTAGAAAGACCCACAACTAAAATATATGACTATGTGCTGGGGGGATTTGGGGAGAAAAAAGCAGAAAAAAATAAAAAGAAATAGGTGTTCAGGGCCAGCCCAGTGCAGTGGTGTAGTGGTTAAGTACACAGGCTCTACTTCAGCGGCCTGGGGTTCATGGGTTTGGATCCCAGGTGTGGACTTACACACCGCTCATCAAGCCATGCTGTGGCGGCATCCCACATACAAAATAGAGGAAGATTGGCACAGATGTTAGCTCAGCAACAATCTTCCTCAAGCAAAAAGAAGAAGACTGGCAATAGATGTTAGCTCAGGGCCAATCTTCTTCACAAAAAAAAAAAAAGGTGTTCATCAAAGGACAGAGTTGAAACCAAATATTTGAGACATGCTAATAAATGTAAATAGGCTTCCATAAAATAAAAAATTGTAACAAGGAAATAACCATTAAAACAAGATATTTTAGGGCCAGCCCCATTGGCCTAGTGGTTAACTTCAGTGCACTCTGCTTCAGAGGCCTGGGTTGGGTTCCTGGGTGTGTTCCACTCTGTTAGCAGTCATGCTGTGCTGGTGGCCTACATACTAAAAAAGCTCAGGGCAAATCTTCCTCAGCAAACAAACAAACAAAAAAAAACAAGGTATTTTTAAAGTCAGAATAGATTACTTTGTAAATGAATGTGAAAACCTACAAGAACTGAATAATTTCCCAGGAAAATGCAAATTCACCAAATTGATTCCGGTAAAGGCAAACTTTAAAAAGATGTATAGAAAAACAGTAAAAGTTATTAGGATACTACCCCACATGAAAGTACCAAAGGCAGATTATTTCACAGGCAAATTCTACCAAAAACATCAAAGAGTAGATAATCTCAATGGCATTTATATTGTTCCACTGCATAGAAAAAGAAGCAAAACTCCCAAATCCTTTTTACAAAGCAAGTATAACATTGATATCTACACATGATAATTATAGGACAAAAAAAATTGCAGACCAATCTTACTTATGAATTTTAAAGCAAAAATCCTAAATAAAATATTAGCAAACAGAATCCACAACCACGTTAAGGAAATAATACATTATGATCAAACGAGACTTACTCCAGTACCATAAGAAAAATTCAATATTAGGAAATCCATTCCTGTAACTTACTATAGTAATGGAACCAAGGACAAAAATTATGATTACTCCATCAATGCTAAAAAAATCTTCGACAAAATTTTACACCTATTCCTCATATGGGCTGCTATGGGTTGAACTGTGTCCCCTCTAAATTCACTGTTACAGCCCTAACCCCCAGGGATATATTTGGAAATAGGGTTTTAAAGAGATAAGTTAAAATGGATGGTTAGGGTGGGCCCTAATCCAGTATGTATTAAGGACAAGAAGAGTGTGTTCTTAGAAGAGGAGATTAGACACAGACACACAGACAGGACGACCATGTGAGGACACAGTAAGAAGGGAGCCATCTGCAAGCCAAAAGAAGAGGCCTCAAAAGAAACCAAACCTGCTGACATCTTGACCTCAAACTTCTAACCTCCAGAACTGTGAGAAAATAAATTTCTGCTGTTTAAGACATCCAGCTATGGTTTTCATTATGAGAGCCCTAACAAAATAATATAGCCCACACCACCCCCCAAAAATAAATACGATATGATTTTACACAACTCAGTCTTAAAGCTAGCACCTTACTTAACAAGGCAATGCTAAAGGCATTCCCACAAAGACCAGGAACAAAGCAAGGATGCCCACGATTTCCACTACTATTTAACATTGTACTGCACTGAAATTAGGCAATAGAAAACAAGCAGACAGACTACTCAGAAAAGAAGTAAAATAATTTCTATATGCAGATGATATGATAGTATAAAAGCTAGCCCAGGAGAATCATAAATAAGCTAATGCAAGCAACTAAAGTACTCAATAATATAGCAGGATATAAAATTAACATATAAAAATCAATAGCCTTTACAGGCATACCTCATTTTAATGTTTTTTTTTTCTTTATTGCACTTTGCAGATGTTGCATTTTCTTTTTTACAAATTGAAGGTTTGTGACAACCTTGCATCGAGCAAGTCTATCGGTGCCATTTTTCCAACAGCATTTGATCACTTCAAGTCTCTGTGCCACATTTTGGTAATTCTCACAATACTTCAAACTTTCTCATTATTATTCTATTTGTTATGACGATCTGTGATCATTGATCTTTGATGTTGCTATTGTAATTGTTTTGGGGCACCATGAACCATGCCCACATAAGATGGTGAACTTAACAGATAAGTGTTGTGTGTGTTCTGACTGCTCCACAGACCAGCTATTCCCCCACCTCTCTCACTCTCCTCAGGCCTCCCTATTCCCTGAGACACAACAATATTGGCATTAGGCCAATTAATAACCCTACAACGGCCTCTAAGTGTTCAAGCGAAAGGAGAAGTTGGACACCTCTCACTTCAACTCAAAAACTAGCAACAATTAAGCTTAGTGAGAAAGACATATCAACAGCTGAGATAGGCTGAAAGACAGGCAGCTTGTGCCAGTTAGCCAAGTTGCCAATGCAAAGGAAAAGTTCTTGAAGGAAATTAGAAGTGCTACTCCAGTGAACACACAAATGGTAAGAAGGTGAAAAGGCCTTATTGCTGATAGGGAGAAAGTTTTAGCGGTCTGGATAGAAGATCAAACCAGCCACAACGTTCCCTTTAATGGAAGCCTCATCCAGAGCAAGGCTAACTCTTTCAGTTCTGTGAAGGCTGAGAGAGGTGAGGAAGCTGCAGAAGAAAAATTTGAAGCTAGCAGAGGTTGGTTCATGAGGTTTAAGGAAAGAAGCCATCTCCATAACATAACGTGCAGGGTGAAGCAGCAGGTGCTGATGTAGAAGCTGCAGCAAGTTCTCCAGAAGATCTAGCTAAGATCATCAATGAAAGTAGTTACACTAAACAACAGATTTTCAATGTATATGAAACAGCCTTACATTGGAAGAAGATGCCATCTAGGACTTTCATCGCTAGATAGGAGACATCAATGCCTGGCTTCAAAGCTTCAAAGGACAGGCTGGCTCTCTTGTTAGGAGCTAATGCAGCTGGTGACTTTAAGTCAGAGCCAATGCTCATTTACCACTCCAGAAATCCTAGGGCCCTTAATTATGCTAAGTCTACTCTGCCTGTGCTCTATAAGTGGAACAACAAAGCCTGGATGGCACACATCTGTTTACAACATAGTTTACTGACTATTTTAAGCTGACTGTTGACACCTACTGCTCAGAAAAAAACATTCCCTTCAAAATACTACTGCTCATTGACAATGCACCTGGTCACCCAAGAGCTCTGATGGAGATGTACAACGAGATTAATGCTGTTTTCATGCCTGCCAACACAACATCCATTCCACAGCACGTGCATTAAGGAGTAGTTTTCACTTTCAAGGGTTATTATTTAAGAAATACATTTCATAACGCTATAGCTGCCATAGACAGTGATTCCTCTGATGGATATTGGCAAAGTAAATTGAAAACGTCTAGAAAGATTCACCATTCTAGGTGCCATTAAGAACATTCGTGATTCATAGGAAGAGGCCAAAAGTTCAACATTAACAGGAGTTTGGAAGAAGTTAATTCTAACCCTCATGGATGACTTTATGGGGTTCAAGACTTCAGTGGAGGAAGTAAATGCAGATGTGGTGGAAACAGCAAGAGAACTAGAATTAGAAGTGGAGCCTGAAGATGTGACTGAATTGCTGGAGTCTCACGATAAAACTTGAAGGGATGAGGAGTTGCTTCTTAGCAAAGAAAGCAGTTTCTTGAGATAGAATCCACACTGTGAAGATCACTGAAACGACAGCAAAGGACTTAAAATATGACATAAACTTAGTTGAGAAAGCAGTGGCAGGGTCTGAGAGGACTGACTCCAAT
Organism: Equus przewalskii; assembly: GCF_037783145.1. Classification (NCBI taxonomy): domain Eukaryota; kingdom Metazoa; phylum Chordata; class Mammalia; order Perissodactyla; family Equidae; genus Equus; species Equus przewalskii. The sequence goes on along the minus strand of NC_091832.1, from coordinate 101,240,110 downwards.
TTTGAAAGAAGTTCTACAGTGTATACAATGCTTTCAAACAGCATCACATGCTACAGAGAAATCATTCGTGAAAGGAAGAGTCAACCAATGCAGCAAATTTCATTGTTTTCTTATTTTAAGAAGTTGCCACAGCCACCCTAACCTTCAGCAACTACCACCCTGATGAGTCAGCAGCCATCAACATGGAGGCCAGACCCTCCACCAGCGAAAAGATTATGACTTGCTGAAGGCTCAGATGATGGTTAGCATTTTTTAGCAATAAAGTGTTTTTTAATTAAGGTACACACATTGTTTTTTAGACATAATGCTATTGCACACTTAATAGAGTACAGTATAGTGTAAACATAACTTTTATATGCACTGGGAAACAAAAAATTCACATGACTCGCTTTATTGCGACATTTGCTTTATTGCAGTGGTCTGGAACTGAACCTGCAGTATCTCTGAGGTTACCTATATATAGTCAAACAATAACCAGTTAAAAGAACTTCCTTGCTTTGTCCCAGGTCTTTGTGGGAATGACTCTGTTGTTGTTCTGTTAGGTATGGTGCTGGCTTTAATACTAAAGTGTATAAAATCATATTTATTTATTTTAGAGTAGGGAGACTAGGAATGAGTGTAAAACTTTGTCAAAGGCTTTCTTAGCATTAATGGGGAAGGGGGAGATTCCAGTTATAAAACCAATAGAAAATATATAAAATACTTTTATTCCTGGAAATAAAAGTATTCTGGAAAACTTTTAAACATTCCTAAAGAATACAAAAATAGACCTGAACTAATAGAAAGACCTATTTTTCTATTGGATAAGATGAATAAGATGATTCAACAAAATAAATATATCAATTCTCCTCAAGTTAATACATAAACATAATGTGATCCCAATAAAAATGCCAAAAGGTTTCTTTTCTTTTTTTTAGAGCTAGCAAGTTAGATGCCAAAGCTTATGTGGAAAAATAAACATGGGAGAATATCTAAGAAACCCTGAAATGTAAGAACAATAAGGAGAGAATAGCACTACCAGAAATTGAAAAATAGTAGAAAGCTCTAGAATGAAAACAGTATGGTGCTACTGGCAGGTAGACTCGTAGAACAGAACAGAAATGCCAGAAATAGACCCAAGTACACATGCAAGTTACTTTGTTACTGTAACAAAGGTAGCATCTCAAATCAAAACGAGATTTTTAATATATGGTGTCCTGGATACATTTGGAAGAAGATAAAATTAGATCCACACTTCTTACCATGCACCAGAATAAACTCTGAATGGATAAAAGCAAATCAAATTTTAAAAAGAAAGAAACTACACGAGTAGTAAAAAATATACACATAAATTCCTTTATAATCTGAGTGTGGGAAAAGCTTTCTAAAAATGACTTAAAATCCAGATGCAACAAAAGAAAAAGTTAAATAAATTTGACTGCATAAAAAGAAAAAGCCTTTGCAAAACAAAACAAAACAAAACCACTATAAGCAAAGTCAAAGGATAAATGACAAACTAAGAGAAAATATTTGAACAGATGTCATATAAAGGGCTGATTTCTCCAATATGTAAAAAATTCATACCGACTAAGGGGAAAAAAAAGTCCCCATCATGGGGACCATGGCCATAATGGAGTAGCAGAGACTAAATTACTCTCCATCTTATAAAAAATGAAAAACCAGGCAAATACATGCAAGAATGGTTTTCAGACACTGGACCACAGGCAGCACAGGGCAAGATCCCTGAGAGAAGCAAAACAAATGAAGTCATGCCTTTGATGGCCCCACCTTATGCCTGGAGAGAGTTTCCAGGCCACAGCAAAGGGAGGGGGAACGCAAACAAAGCCAGGCTGTCTCCATTGAATTGAGAGACAGAGTTAGAACTTGAGGAGGTCAAGGTGGGGCAGAGTACTGGAGAGGAGAGAGATGCGTGGAGGGGAGAGGGTTGTGCAGCAAGAGAACTCCCGAAATCTAAAGAGGATTCCCCTTGAGTCTTCAGCTAAGTACTGCTAAGAACATATATGTGAGGAAATCTCCTGAGGCCAGAGAAAGAACCACTGGAAAGAAGCAGACAGAACAATCCTCAGAGCTTATACAGCACTGGGCATAGTTTGTTTCTCCATCAGCCAGAATGGAGAAACCTCGAAAGAAATGGGAAATCCGGTAGAATAAGAATCTGTAATAACAGAAAGGAGGTTAGTGCTTGCCTAGGAATAGGAGGGAGGGAGAAGAAAGAAATGGATTACAAATGGCGCAAGGAAACTTTTGGGACTAATCAGTACGTTCATTATACATACACATATGTTAAAGCTCAACAAATCGTATATTTTAAACGTGTGCAGTTTGTTGTACATTGATTATACCTCAATAAAACTGTAAGGAGAAAAAGTTTTTTAAAAATTAAGAAGGAGAGAAAAGAGACCAACTCCAACAGAAAAATAGGAAGACAGCAGCTCACAGTGAAAAAAAAAAAGACAAATAAATACCCTTAAACATAAGAAAAGATGTATAATTTCACTTTCCAGGTGGTAGTGCAAAATGGTATAATCCATGGGGTGGGGATTGGTAGTATCTACTAAAACTGTATATGCATTTATTCTTTGTTCCAGCATTCTCACTTCTAGGAACTTACCCTGAAGATACACCTCCAAAAACTAGACAAACAAAAACTTGTTCAATGTGGCAGTAGTAGTAATAGGAGAATATTAGGAACAATCTAAATGCCCCATAGGAGACTGGTTGAATAGACTATTGAACATCAACACACTTGAGTATTATGTAGCTTTAAAGTTGAATTTTAATAAAAACAAATGAACCTAACTAAACAAGGGAACCATGGAGAACTGTCTCCCAACACCCAGATCTTGGTGTCTAAATACCACTCCCCATGTAAAGAAAAAAAAGGACTCCTTTGATAAACAGCTGATTATAAATTTGGGGCAGGGAAAGTATATGTGAATCTGGACTATCCTCATGTGTCAGCAAGCAAGGGAATCCTGAAAAATTAACGAAGACAGTCAAAGAAACACAGGAGCTGGAACAATTTGAACATCAAAAAGAATAATTATGGAATGGATTATAACACATTAAATATAAAAAAATCCACGAGGCCATAGTGATCCTTTTAAAAGGTAGTGGAGGGAACTCGTCTTTACAGAAGAATTATTAAATATTAAGTAAAGAAAAATTATTAAATATTAAGTAAAGAAGTAAAGAAAGAGTGAAAAATAAGTATGGATCACCAATGAATGCCTATTGGTTTGTAAACTGGCCCCCATACAAGGAGGGCAAGGAGAGACCGAAGAAAGAGGCAGACCATTCCAGATTGGCAGGTGGCAGGTTTAATAAGCAAGGGAATTTACTTATGAGGCTTATCTTGGGCGGCTGCAAGACGAGTAGATCTCCGCACTCGCCCACCAGAATCTTAAAAGTTTATAGAGAGGCCTTAACGGGGTTCAGTCACATATACGGTCAAGATGGTCTCAACAACACATTGCTATCTCAAGGCTGTGTCCTTGGAGCAGCTTCTCGTTTGAGAAGGCAAGCAGAATACATCTTCCAAAGACAGGGGAGGGGGTGAGGAGCCTCTGATTGATCAGGTCCAGGTCTCGGGTCAACCAGTGGTCATGTCCTCTCAGTGACCTCCTCCAATAATGTCAAAATTCTTGGTTAACAAGTTGTTGAGGGCCACAATCTTGACATATCATTCCAAAGACTGTTTATTGATTACAAATTGAGTCACTGTTATAGTGGGGAAATCTGACAAGCTCCACCTTAACCAAGTGATTAAACTTCACATCACCAATGATGAGGCAAATTGATATCATATACCTCCACGCGCTGAAAGCAGTATCATCTATGTAGTATTCATGTCAAAAATGTTTACTCTGAATCCAGTCATTAAGAAATTATAAGATAAATCCAGATTGCAGACCATTCTACAAAACAACTGGCTTGGACTCTTCACAATGTCAAGAAAAAACTTTTTGAGATAAAAGATTAAAGAGGTATAACAACTAAATGCACCAAATAATTGTTGCCTGGCTCCTGATTTTTTTATAAAGCTATTAAAATATTAATGAACAATTTGGAAATTTTAAAACATGGACCATTTATTAGATAATACTGTGTATCAGTAACGCTCTGGTAACAATATTGTGGTTCTATAAGGAAATGTCCTTTTTCTTTGGAAATATATGTAAAGTATTAAGAATAAAGCAACATGATACCTGCACCTTATTTTCAAATGATGTGGAGAAACAGTGCAAATGTGGAAAGATGCTAATTGATGAATTCTAGGTGAGGGCATATAGGTGTTTATTGTACCGTTCTTCCAAATTTTCTGTAGGTTTGCAATTTTTCAAAATAAAAAATCAAGAAACAATTAAGAAATCACATTCCCTGGCCATCTTTCCAAACTGTAGTCCCAATCCCTTATGGTCATTCAGTCCACCCATCTTTAGGATCACTTAAAGTACCCCTCTAGAAACATTTGCTGGGTTCCTTATAAATTTAATATAGAGCATCAGCCAAAACTGTGCATGGAATTCTGCTATAAGAGCACCATATCTATAGCCTAGAGTTGATGATGGCTTTTATTCTGTATCCAATATCAACATTTTGTTTAAAATCTTGAATTTCTAGACTATACACATTGAGATTATATCTTAATTGACTCTCAGGTCCCTTGCCTGGCTTGTAATTGATACACATTGATAGCTCTAATTTGGATTAATTTTCCATGTATTTTCCATCACTGAAACTACATATGCCCTTTTTTTGTCTATTCACATGGTTATCAAGATCTTCCTACAGTTTATTCCATAGTCATTAGAATTTCCAAAATAGCTTAACAAGTGATATCTTCAAGTATGAAGATGTCATTGCCTATGCCTGCTTCCCATCATTTAGAAACTATTATACCCAGCCAGCTCCAGCTTTGTTTTTGGAGGCCCCTACTGTTGACAGTTCTCTTCCCAGAGACTTTTTGTTTTCTCTAATACTATTTTTTACCTTTTAAATTGTCTACCCCCTCATCACCTTATCCCATTGTAACATTGGGAAATTTCATGAAAGGCTTTTTGAATGATAAAACAAATTACATATTGTTTCCGTGCATCCTCATTCATAATGTCCCTCCAAAGTAAACACGAGCCAGATGTGATAACCACTCACTTTCTGTGCAGCAATTGCCTTATATCCTTTTAGGTTTCATCTCATTTCCGTAATTCTCAGTTATGTGGACACATCATCCTTATTTTTGCCACTTCACCATGTCATTATTTATATTTGGACCATGACAGACTAAAAGGTACTTAACAAAGGCTCAAGGGCTTTGCAGCCCTTCTCTGTCTAGTCTCCCTTCCCACACAGGTTCTTACACATTCTTATGGCTAACCTCATTTTATCTGTGTGATGCCCTTAAAGGTAGAGAAGGGTGATAACAGTCCATTATGAAACAGCATTACTGTCAGCAGCTCAGAGAAACACACAGGATCCAAGAGCTTTTATCCACCTATCTGTCTATCATTCTATCACTCCATACATTTATTAAATGTTTAGGAAGACAAAGCCTTAATGGGGATTCAGTCGTCTGGGAAACGGCAAGCGTACATCAATAGGATATCAGACAGTGGAGGTATAGATGCTCCTACTAAGTTCTGTGTAACAGCAGTGAGAACAGCCTGAGACAGGGCAGAGCCTGGTGGGTCAGAGCTGAGAGCCAATTCCTGAGAAAGTGACCAGGATCCCTGGCTCTGTGGGAGGCTGAGCATGAAACAAGATGTCTCCACTAGTTAGGAGGATGGACTAGGAACCAAATGACTGAGGGTTTTAAAAGCATTTTTTAAAGGATAACACAGTAATATGCATTTAAGAGTACTCGTTAAATATTCGTTAAATGAATGAGAAAAAGTCGGAAATGCCAAATTGTTATAACCTTGCCATTATGCCCCTTCAATGTCTGGAAGAGCATACAAACACGCATAGATCATTAGCAGAAAGAACACAAGCTTACCAGAATTCAATCATGAACACACTTAGAGTCCAGAGGGTACAAAAAATCTCCTTACTATCTACATTACACAGGATGGTGTGTACCTAAGCAGTCCTATTTCTCTTCCTTACTCCTACTCAGCCTTCCCCTCACCTCCTACTTATCCCATCCTGCCCCTGCTAAGGGACCCATCCTTCTGGTGTCTTTTGTGGTCAAGGCCTTTGGAGGTCTACTTTTTGCTCCATTTTCTAGTGTAATGGTGGGTCCTCAAATTCTTCATATAAGCACCTACTTAACAAATAAAACTCTCCTGATAATTGATAATTTTTCAATCTATCTTCAGGCTAAAAGACCCCTCCTAAATGATGAAGCGTAGACGGAAAGAGAAAAGCCTGTTCTGCCAACTGTAAAGCGTGAACAGAGATGTAATCGCTCTAGGTAAAGATTAGATCAAGATATTTCAACCATTTTTTAAATCTAGACATCCTACGTATGTATCATCTTGGGGGATAGAAGTGACTCCACTCCATGCTTTCACTCATGTTGTGTCTTTTTTCTAAGGCAGAGTACACAAATGGTCATCACCTCAAAGCTGTGAGAGTAAGGCAGAGTTGACAGGGACAACTGAAGCAATCAGAAATGCTAGAGAAGGAAAAGGGTTTCAGAAGGTCTCCAAGCACTCACACTCCACTTCATTTTTCTGTTAATGTTGGATTCCACTGTGCAACATCCTTGCCAGGGGTCCTGCAACCTCTGCGGATAAACTCCTCCAATGGGAGAGCCCTGTCACATGAGTGAGTCTTTCACATCGCATTAGATGCCATGATGCACCACCTGAAACCCTCCTCTCTCCACGTCCTCTCTGCCCCTTTTAGGAGGGAGGCATTCATTCTCCATTCTGCTGGCAGTGTTGACAGGTGAGGCTGTCAGCTGAGTCCCTCTCCAAGAACTGCCCTCATCTGAAGAAGGCCACTTTGCCCAACATCCACCCCCTTCTGGGTTGACTTGACAAGAAGACACAAAGGCCTGTCCCTCTTGCCTCAATTCGTGACAACTCTGCAAGATCATCCCATATTGAGTCCATAGGCTTGCCTGAGGGGCTTTGCTGAGACTCATTACAGTTCAGCTTCTCACTCTGCCCAATCCTGCTCCCTTCACTGTCCCCAGAGTTGTTGATCCGAATAGCACTTCCCAATAAACTTCCTACATGGAAATCTCCATCTCAGAGTCAGCTTTGCAAGGAACCCAACTTGCAGTATATATTAAGTATAAATTTGCCTTGGTATAAAAAAGTCTGCTTGTCCTAATTCTAACCTCAGAAGCTGTACTGGGTAAAACAATCTCTGTTCCACATCATGACCTTTCAGACATTTAAAGGCAGTTATTATGTGTCTTTGGGGGAGAGCTCCAACCTTTAGAGTCTGTGAGAAGGAAGAGGAACCAGACAATGCAATAGGACTAAAGCCAGGAGAGTGTGGTGTCTTGGAAACCGTGCCTGCATCAGAGCTGCCAAGCACTGCTAGACATATTCCCACCCACAGGACTGACTGGTTTCATAGACAATTCCCCATAACCAACCTTGAAATCATTAGTTTTCTATTATGCAAACAGTTCCTGCATAAAAAAGTTACCACAAACTTAGTGGCCTTAAACAAACGACCATTTATTAGCTTACCATACAATAGGTCGTAAGCCCAGGAGGGCTCAACTAGGTTCCCTGCAGTGGGTCTCACAGAGGCAAAATCAAGCTTTCAGTTGGGCTAAGATCTTACCCAAAGGGTCTGGGAAAAAACTCTCTTCCAAGCTCATTCAGGCTGTTGGCAGAGTTTAGTTCTTTGCAGTTGTAGGACCGAGGTCCCCATTTCCCTGTTAGCAGTCAGCCCGGGACCACTTTCTGCTTCTGGGGGTCCCCCACATTCATTCTCACATACTCCCTCCATCTCCAAAGCAGCAATGTCCTGTACAGTTCTTATGTGGATCTCTCTAACTTCTGCCATCAAACAGAGAAAGCTTTTTGCTTTTAAGAGCAAACAAGAAACTACAGATATATCTCACTTTAAGAAAATATGACGTATATAAACTCAGATTTTATTACGAAAACATAATTGAATAGTGATTTATAATATCATGGACTTTTCACAAAATTTGAAGTCAGAAGGAAAAGTTATAGTTTCAAACAAAAGATAAATTAGTAGAAACTTAAAGTAGTAATTACCTGAAATAGCTACAAAATAACTAGTCTCTATACAAAAGATTTGTAATGGGCTTTCTTTAAAAAGCAGGTTACCCATGTATCCTTAAACAATACAATATTTTGCAAAACTACTCATGTATATCTGAGAAAGGAAATCTAACAGAAAATTTGGAAATTTCCATCTGCAGAATCTGCTGCCAACTTTTATTTAAATCATTCTTTTTACATATTTATATCTGAATACATCCTGATTCTAAAAGTATATATTTATTGTATAAAATCTTGAAAAACACAGAAAAGCATACAGGAGAAAATAAGAATCACTCATAATTCTACTTTGACATGTAGTCATTTTTAAAATTTGATGAATATACATCCAACCAATTTCCTAATTTTTACATGGATAACAAAGACTGCATGGTTTTGTCTCCTGAATATTTGCTAAAATTTAAATCATAATTATCCCATGCCATTGAGTTTCTATTTAAATTTCATTTTAATAAATACATATTAGTTCATTATATGAATGGACCTTAACCTATTTAAGTATTACACTAATTTTGGATATTTATGCCTTTTATATATTTGCTATATATGTTAATACCATGGTGAGCATCATGAACTTTTCTTTTTTGAGGAAGATTAGCCCAGAACTAACATCTGCTGCCAATCCTCCTCTTTTTGCTGAGGAAGGCTGGCCCTGAGCTAACATCCGTGCCTGTCTTCCTCTACTTTATATGTGGGACGTCTACCACAGCATGGCTTGCCAAGCGGTGCCATGTCTGCACCCGGGAAGGGAACTGGCGAACCCCGGGCCACCAAAGTGGAAAGTGTGAACTTAACTGCTGCACCACCAGGCCAGCCCTAGTGATCTTCATTTTTTATCATTTCCTTGGGATTAATTTCTAAATCAAAAAACATGAACATTTTCAGATTCTTGAAACTCTGGGACTCAAGAACAGCAGGAAGAGTGTAGGACAGAGGTGAGGCAACTTATTTAAAATAGAAGGATTAAATAAAAGTTTATATATATTAAAAGATGAGATCCCCATCACTCACCCTCTTCACCCACTCAGCTCCCAGAACACTGGCAGCCAGGATTCAAGAAACTGTCCTACATACAGTGGGAGAAAAGAGAAAAGTTCTACAAACAATAACATTTGGAAATCCTATAATAAATAGCTAAGTCCCATCTAATAACCCTACAGTTTAAAATTAATCTATTACTGCTTATAATTAATCTGCAATCTATAATCAGTAGTACCTTATAAGTAAAACTATATTTTCCTGTCTCTTTTCCATTTATCCACCAATATAGTATGAGACAGAATAGTTTCAATGCCCTAAAAATCTGCTGTGCTCTGCTTCTTTATCTCCTCCCATCCCCTTGGCAATCACTGGTCTTTTCACTGTCTCCCCAGTTTTGCCTTTTCTAGAATATCATACAGCTGGAACCACACAGTATGTCGCCTTTTGAGATTGGCTACTTTCACTTAGTCATATGCATTTAAGATTCCTCCATGTCTTTTCATGGCTTGATAGCTCATTCCTTTTCAGCACTGAATAATATTCCACTGTCTGCATGTACTACAGTTTATTTATCCATTCACCTACTGAAGGACATTTTGGTTGCTTCCCAGTTTTGGCAATTATGAATAAAGCTGCTATAAACATCTGTGTGCAAGTTTTTGAGTGAACATAAGTTTTCAATTTATTTGGGTCAATACCAAGGAGCATGATTGCTGGATTATATGGTAAAAATACGTTTACTTTTATAAGAAACTTCCAAACTGTCTTCCAAGTGCCTGTACCATTTTGCATTCCCACCAGCAATGAATGAGTGCTCCTGTTGCTGGACATCCTCACTGGCATGTGCTGCCAGTGTTTTGGGATTTAGCCATTCTAAGAGGTATGTAGCAGTATCTCATTGTTGTGTTAATTCGCAATTCCTTAATGACATATGATGTGGAACATCTTTTGATAAGCCTATTTGCCATCTGTATATCTTCTTTGGTGAGTTGTATGCTCAGATCTTTTGCCATTTTTTGATCAGGTTGTTTTCTTATTGTTGAGTTTGGAGAGTTCTTTGTGTATTTTGACTAACGATCCTTTTTCAGATATATCTTTTGCAAATATTTTCTCCCAGTCCGTGGTCTTCTCATTATCTCGAAAGTATCTTTTGCAGGGTAGAAGTTTTTAATTTTAATGAAGTCCAATTGATCAATTATTTCTTTCAAGGACCGTGCTTTTGGTGTCGTATTTAAAAAGTCATCATCATACCCAAAGTCATCTAGATTTTCCCCTACATTATGTTCTAGGGTCAAGTGTATTTTTAAAGCAAACAGATGCCCAAAAGAGAGTATAGGGTCCACACTAGTCAGGTCAGCAAACAACTTTTATTCATCCTTTTGCCTCCAAAGAGTGGAACTCAGCCTGGTACATAGCAGGTAATCAATGTACGTTTATCTAGATGGATGAATGTACACGGCTTCTTTAGGCAGAATCTAAATTCCCACCAAGAACCGACATCTAACTTGCCTCTCTTTCCCACTCATTTTCCATTTTCCTGCGTGGCAGCCAGGGCTGCAGGAGCCCCTTCAATGCCTCCTCCACTCCTCCCTTGTTCGTGGCCGTTCAAGCTGCAGGTGGTAGCTTCCTCTGCTGGAGGCGGTGCCTGGACACCGGTGTCCCTCGCCCAGGACAGCCTTGCTGTCCAGGAAGGAAGAGTGAAGAGCACTAGGCGGCGAAAGAGCGCAGCTCTGGGCAGCCAGGCCGGAGGCGCTCGACGGCTCGCTGCGGGCGCGAGGGACCCTGCAGGGTGGCCGGACAAGTTGGAGAGGCAGGGCGAGCAGCGGTGGAAGAGGGGCCCTCTGGGCTTGGCCAGCCCCTGCGGGAGTGGTGGCCAAGAGAGCGCCCACCTGTCCCCGGGCCTCGGCGCCAAGGTGGCCGCGCCGCCCGCGGCGGGGCTCCAGGATCCGCGCGGTTAGCGAGGGCGCCCGAGAGGGACAGCCGGCGCTGACCCTGCCGCCCTTCAGCCTCTGGGTTTTGCGCGTCCGGAGCTGGCAGCCTTTCCCTCCAGCTCCGGGTTTCCCAGCGGCGGCCCGAGCGGAGCCCGAGGCAGGCGGCGCCGCGAGCGCCGGGGCGGAGACCTGGCCGCCCCCTCCGCCGCTTACCTGTTGCGCGCTTTTGCAGCGAGTCTCCAGTGGGCATGTTTCAGGTGGGCAGGTCCAGCATCCCCAAACCTGCCCCTCGGAGCCTGGAGGACCTGGACTCTGTGCAGCGCGTCCTCTTACACAGGTCGGTGCTGGGCCGGGGGGCTCAGGGAAAGACCGCCCTCCGTTCCCTGGGCTCGTCGCGAGGGGAGGGGCAACTTTTTCTCCGGGGATCTTGCGGGGAGAGTCTCATTTGGGATTCTCTTTGGTGCGGTGCTCGCCGTGGGAGGGGCGTTGGGACCCGCACCCCACCCTTTCCAGAATCGGATGCTCGGGATCCCCCGGATCTCGCTGCTGGGAGTCTGGCCCCACGCGGGGCCGGATTACCCACTCCCCTTCCAGAAAACACTTTCTAAAGAAGCGAGAAACAATTAAGCAAAGCTATTCTTTAAACAGTTCTAGACCTTCTCTAGGAAAGAGAGCTGAGAGTTTTGTTTGGACTTGGGTTGTGATTGGAGCTAGAACGAGCCACTTTTTAACAAATCTAAATTCTAACCGCCCCCCCCAACCCAACACACAGACATAACACGCACGCGCGCGCGTCCACACACATTAACTACACAAAAGAAATTTGAGTTCGTCTAAGAAGGATGAGAAACCTAGCTTTCCGTAAACTGCTAGTGTATTAATTTACTGCTGGTACATTTGTCCAACCTTATACTTTATGCAAAACAGACTAACAAATATTAAATTCCATGGTAACGGTGATGAGTTTATAGACGAGAAAGAAATAAGAATCCATATGGAGGGCAAATTCTCTTTCTGTTTTAAGATTAAGAGAGGATGGATGAAATGCCAGACAGTTAATGCTGCTTTAACTAGGAAAGCTGGCCTTCTAAGACCTAATATGAGAAAAAGTCTTTTAGAAATATATCAGAAGTATCTCTTGGAATACATTTGTGGTGAGAAAGAGTAAGTGGCGCTTAGTAAATATCTGTCAGGGGGAGGTTTATGTGAGTTCTCTCATCTGTAAACGTTTCAAGTGACCCTTTCAAGTCTTTGTGCAAAACCATATGAGCTGTAGAAATCCTGTTCTGTTGGAAGTGTGAGTAAAAAAGAAAGACATTGTGCAAGGAAGAAATCGAGTCTCTTCGATTTAAAAGCTGTCTTTTGAGACCTCTTATTTTCCACAATTGGTTTCCTTCCCCCCTGCCCCCAAGAGAGACCCTGCCATATACAATAAAATATTGTCAAATGAGCAGCTAAAAGGGGATTCTACTAAATTCCCAAAGACAGTTCCCCCTGTGTTTGATAAAATTGCAGTCCAGAATTAATCCCCCGAAACATTAACTAGAAACTCATTCACAGCATGACTTTGATAAAGCTGGGAGGGGTGTTTGTTTTAAATGCTTAAGACTCTGCTGTAAGAGAATTTCTTCCTGTTTGAAATATCAGGTGCCAAAAAATTCCAAACTGATTAACAGTACAGGGTTTCAGATCCAAAGCACAGACCTGTCTGAATGAACAAGGGCAAAAGGATATGTTTAACCTATAGTCATCGAGACTGAGATGATTATTTCGGACGTGAGTAGTGCAATGTCTCTGGAATAAACCTGCTCAGGATATGAAAAGCTACTTTATCTGAATTACAAATAACTGCTCCCACATGCTATAGGAACCAATGGAATCTGAAACTATAAATGTGTTTATATCATGGCTAACGGTTTAACATTAAATGAAAATCTTTTTATTTTTACAATGCATTATTTTTATGAGTGGTTATGTATTATTTTATGTTTCCAAACACTTATTTAAAAAATCTGAGACATCTATAGAGGTTTCTCTTTCATTTAATGAAGGTATATTTTCACATAAGCTCATATCTAATCAAATGTCTTTTGCTTGTGTATATAAATTTAGACAATGTAATAGAAATTAGACATATCAGATGACCTTTAAACCATACTCATCTACTCACCACAGTTCTCATTGACTAGTCTAGTGCATGGCCTGTTTTGTTTTTATGTCAGTTTTACAAAATTTTAATGTTTTTCCTTCAAAGCATCTCGTAAGATATCCACAAAATTTTGGCAGTTGCTTTAAAGATATCAATAGCCTTGAGCCACAGAAAATTTATAGACAAGTGAAAATAACAGACTGTTACATCTTATTTTAAAGAATAAGTCTTCTGAGTGTTTGTTTTTTGATTACTTGTATATTTTCTGTTGCAAATACAGTTTTCAAAATGTAAAGCATTAAATTGCTGTGCTTTGAAAAAGATACTTCATCCAAACGAAATTGAAGGAAAGTTGCAAACTTTTCTCTGCATGAGATGTTAGCTTCAAAATATGTCAATATTAAAATAACAATAGCTCTGCAAAAAAATATTCAGCTATCCTGCTTTGTGATAAAAAGTTACATATAGATTGTCTGAGTCAGGGAAAAGTTTCAGTATTGTTTCTCAGTTACTTTTACTTAAGTAAATTAACATACATTTGTGTCATCCTGATTATAAGAAGTACCCAAATAATCATATTAGTGCTCATTAGTATTTTGCAAAGTTTTTTAAAAAAAATTTATGCATAAGCCTATTGCAATTTAGTCATTCCCTTGCAGTTCCATTTCTGTTGCATACTAGCTGTGTGATTTGGCAAGATTATTTAACTTGTCTATATTTTCCTGTTCTTTCTCTAATATAAGGGAATAATACCCACCTCACGGGGTGGTGAATTTTAGATGATACGTAAATGCTCTAAAATAAAGTTCTGTCAAATATAAAGGATTATGTTAACTATTCTAAAAAATTAAAACAAAACACAAAAAGATAGCTATACCTAAAGGCTCTGAGAAAACTTAGCAAAGTGACTTTTGCTGGAATCCCAATGGCTATTTGGCTAGAGTGCTGATGTGTTCTGACGCCTAAGCCAGAAGAAAGAGTGAGCTAGAGATGAGTCTGAAAATGTTTGATGACCTAAATTCCATGCTTTTGCCAACATTAAAAATATGCATATTTAAAATACCACAAGTATCCAGAACTCTCAGGGGTAAAGTTGTGTTCCATTAAATAATATTCCCTATGAATACAATATCCTTTTAAACTCAAAAAGTGAAAATTAAATAATAAAATGAAAATTTTTGAAAATACACCATATAGCTCACACTGCTCTATTTCTTAAGGTATAAGATGTTAGATTTCAGGGGTTACCTATCTCATTTGGTTCTTAGCAACCCTGTATTCTAGGCGGGGATTATTATTGCTGTCTTCAGATGAGGAAACTGACTTTGTCCACCTTCTCTTGGTTATTAGTGCCAGAATCAGGATAAGAACTGGCTTCTCTGACCAGGGAATACACTTAGGGATTATCAAGCATTTTCACAGTTGTTATCAAATTACTGTAGGGTTTAACAATGCAATGATTTTTTTTTTTTTTAGGTGTTACTGAAGGCACTTGGCACTCCTTTATAAGCTATAGGTTGGGTTTTTTTTTTAATTTTTGTGTCTTTGTTTTGTTTTCTACTTGTCTCTTCATCAGCAGATTGTCAGCCATCAACAATTTCTGCTGCTGTTGTATTCCTGTCTTGAGGCCTCCCTTCTAGTTGGCAGCTACTGACCTATGGCAATAGAACAGTTCACCAAATTTGTTATAATTTGTAAATGAAAATATAAAATGAGGATAAGTAGGAGCAAATGAATTGGGCTTGGGCCTTGAGTTTTGTGCCATCTACTTTTTTGTTTACTTCTGGATTCTCATCTGTACTCATTATTCAAAGGGAGAATGCATGATCTTAGAACAAGTAAGTTCCATATACTTTTTACAGGTAATTCAGTTTTTATATAGGAAAATTAAAATTTTAGATCATAAGGCAATTCTATTAACATAGAATAGCTGAAATGTTATTCTTATATATTATGACTCAATCCCAAATTTTAAAAATTTCACATTATGAAGTCTCTGTTTTTAAATTGCCATTTTGCTGGTCTACCAAGTTATTTATTTATGATTTAAAAAGTGATTGTGGCTGTCAATATTACCACATAGTTCATGAATTATTTCCATGTTCATAATTAAGGTGATATTAATTAACTCCTAACAAAACTCCATTACATGCATTTTCACCTTGCAGTTAAAAATTTTTTAATGGACATGACCTCCTGTGGCCCGCTTTTCAGTTACTTCTCATTGCTAGCTTCTATTACTACTAGGGAAAGAGTTCTTGAACCTGCTAAAGATACTAAATATTTAATTATGTTCTTATCTGGTGTATTTTATGTCAGAACTATATTGTTTGCCTAATTGAGATGGTAACCTACAGAAATAAGGACTTATTCTTTTCTTTCTTCATCCTTTCCAATAAATCTAAGGTTATTAAATATTAATTTAATTAGTACAAATATGATAATATAAGGTTAGAAATCTGATTAGCTAATACCACACCCTGAAAACTTAAGAATTTAAAATGATTGCTATTATTTCTTCTTTTGAGAAAGATCAAGCAAGATGGTGACTTTTGGGGAGGGAGGATTTTGTCCATTAAACTAACATGGAAATAAATTAGCCAAGGAAATTGACATAACTCAGAGACATGTCTATTATGACGGAACACTTGTTAAAAGATATACTTTTATGTGGCATTTCATGCTCCAGTTCAGTCTTATGTAAAATGAAAGACTGAAAAAAGAAAAGACCAAGTCATATCTTCCAGGAGCTCATCATTTGGTAGCAAAGATAGACATATTCCTAAATAATTTAGATATTAGGCAGACTGATACGTGTGTAACAGAACTTTATGGGATATATTTTGAGGGGAAGGTAGAAAGAGGAAATCTTACTGAGGTAGGAAAAGAGTCTGGGAAGGCTTCTTGGAAAAGGTGCTGTTTGAATTGGGTCTTGAAGAAAACTGTAGTATTTTGGATAAGTAGCATTTCACAGTGAGAGAATCGTCTGAGTAAATGATGTATCAAGTAGCTTAAGTTTTATTGACACTGTATGTGCTAGGTATTTTATATGCATTAACTCATTGGACTACAAACAGTCCTTCAAATAGGTACCAATATCTGAATTCACAGATAAGGAAAGTGAAGCTTGGAAAGGTTGATTTGCTCAAGATTGTATAGACGGTGGTGTCTGGAGCAGGGAGAAATCTGTCTGCCAGGCACAAAATCAGGAGGTGGGACTGGGTTCCAGCCTATTCAGGAAATGGACAGTGGGCCTGTAGGTATGAAGCATAGAACTGAGGGGAGGCTTAGGGCAGTGTTTCCCAAGTTTGCCTTACTCTAGGGATTGCTGGGGGTACTTGTTTAAAATAAAGATTTCCAAGCCAACTCTTCTGGAGATTCTGATCCTGTTGAGGTAGGGCAGGGCCTTAAAAATCTGTATGTCTAACAAGCACCTGAGGTGATCTTTTGATCAGGCAAGCTGGGCACACTTGATTAACTTGATTAATGTATAGCAGGAAATAGGCATCTAACTCCCAATTGGTGCTGAATTTTTTGTAGAATTGGAAATTTTTTTTTAAAGAGACTACACAGTTTGGACTTTATTCTCTATTTAATGGTGTGGCATTGAATGTTTCTGAGCAGGGGATGAAATTGTCAGGGTTGGTGAATTTCCCCCCTCTGAACCTCTTTGAGTTCTTATGGCGAGACTAATTATAAAATCGACACCTTTCACTTAGGAGATTTATTTCCTGCTTTCAGGGGTAAGAGAGAAAGGAGAGTCAAAATGCCCCTTTTTGCATCAGCTGCTTCTCAAGTAACTTTAATTCAAAATAATCAATATGCCATTGTGGCACATTTTGAGGTTGCTTGTCCTGGGCCCCAACATAATTATTAGATGCTTATAGAAAAAAATGGAGTGTTATTTATGGGAAGAAAATGTGTCCGTTTTTTTGTTGTTAAAATTTAAAATCTTTTTGGGGCTGGCCCCGTGGCCGAGTGGTTAAGTTCGCGTGCTCTGCTGCAGGCGGCCCAGTGTTTCGTTGGTTTGAATCCTGGGCGCGGACATGGCACTGCTCATCAGACCACGCTGAGGCAGCATCCCACATGCCACAGCTAGAAGAACCCACAACGAAGAATACACAACTATGTACCGGGGGGCTTTGGGGAGAAAAAGGAAAAAATAAAAATCTTTAATAAAAAAAAAAAATTAAATCTTTTTTTTTAACTTCCAATACGGTGCTATTAAAATGAGGAAAGTCTAACTTATTAAAGAGGTCCCTAAAACATTTCTTATTTTGGAATAGAATCTTAAGCAATTTTTAACATTTGAGATTGTGGTGAGAATAAGTATGTATGTTTTAACATGAAACATAATGTAACTATTATAGTGATTCCAACTTATTTTTATAATGTTGTTTCTCTGATTTTAAAAGTAATACTTTTATTGGATTTCAATACTGATGGAAATATTTGTTTCCCTTCCTTCCTGGATCCACTCTCTTCAAACTTCTGACCCCATTACTTCCTCCATCACTTTCAGCTGGCAAAGTTGCCTTCCACTTAGCAGAAAAAATAAACACCGTCACAGGGAGACCGCCTCAGCTTCCTGACTGCAACTGGCAGGTCAGCATCCACCCCTGCACCTTCTCTGGGAACTAGTTTCAGGGAAGAGGTGTCAGCAAGGTCATATTCCTCTCTCTGTGCCTTGGGTACCATCCCTTCCTGCCACCTCAAGGACCTCCTTTGTCCTTTATCCCTTTATGTACTAGTCCCCTGTCCTCCAGTTTGAGTGATATGTGGACCTCTTTTAAGGAAAAAACTCTTGCGGGTTTCCAGGGACCACTTAAACTTTTTTATTATAATTTTAAATAAGCAGGTATAAGTTCTGTGCTTTTTAGCTGTTATATAAGATGAAAGCAATTTTATAACACTACAAATAAACTACAAAATAAAATTCAATAGCTGGTATACAATGTAAAAAAGCACATTTATAAATTAATAGAAATAAAACCATAAAACTTAGGTTATTCAGATGTATGTAGTTTAAGGTCACAAATGAAACTAAGTTGCAGCTTGAAAGGTTAAACATTTGACTGCTACTGCTCAGAATCTTTGGAGTTTTTCGTGCCTAGATCGTTGTGGGCCAGGGAATGACGAATAATAACAAGATAAGTTAAGATTTCCTGTAGGAAATTTGCTGTGGCCCTACATGCCCTCGTTTGTTCTCCTTTGGCTATTCCATTAGAACTCTGTATTTAGCATAATACTTAGCACTATAAGTTATAAATTGTCCCTTCACCTTTCATGACCATGGTAGCTTAAGTTGAATCCCCAGCACCCATCCATTGATATCATAAAATAACATTATATCCTTCTTTTACTTGCTGTAACAGGAACATTTCCCCCATGCATTACTCTTTGAAAACATTTCTATTAACATCATAATATTTATCATATTTTATATATGTGTATTTAACTTTTCCCCTGTTGAACATTTAGATTGCTTTCAGCTTTTCACTTTTACAAATTTTATAAATGTTATTTGCTCCCCTTATTTTCTAAGAATAGATCTCTAATAGTTGAATTACTGGGTCCTGAGTAGGAAATACAATTTAGTGGTTAATCACTTCACTTCTTGGTTGGCTTTGTTGCCTGCTAACCATGCAACCACTAACAAGATGAATAACCTCTCTAAGCTTCAGTTTCCCTATTTTAGTATAGGGATATTTACTTCATAGTATGTGAATACTTAGCATAGTATATGAATAGAACAAGTAATTGGAGCAATGGCTGACTTTCATAAATGCTGGCTATTATTTTGTACTTGGAAAAAATACTTGTGGCTGGCCCAGTGGCACAGTGGTTAAGTGTGCACGGTCCGCTCTGGCGGCCTGGGGTTCGGCGGTTCAGATCCCGGGTGCGCACATGGCACCGATTGGCATGCCATGCTGTGGTAGGTGTCCGACGTGTAAAGTAGAGGAAGGTGAGCATGGATGTTAGCTCAGGGCCAGTCTTCCTCAGCAAAAAGTGGAGGATTGGCAGTAGTTAGCTCAGGGCTAATCTTCCTGAAAAAAACCCCAAACAAACTCCATGTAGGTATTCACAAATGACAGGTAAATTTACCTGTTTACACTTCCAACTTCAGTCTTGAGAACACTTCATCAAATTATAAAATTTTGAGTTAGAAAATGGATATGCAATTGATTTCACAATACTGCCACCCACTTGAGGCACCTCTCTACAATATCTGCCGGGGAGAACTGTGAAAATGTTTGCACTTGGGAAACAGTAATAAAACCAAAGAAATAGTGGTGCGTATTTACATTACCTAAAAGCGTCCATTCCCTGCAGAGACGCAGAGGCCCTGAGGAAACACAGAGGGGTCGTTTCCTTTACCCAAAGGGAAACCCAGGCTGAACGCCTCTAAGGCTTTGGACAGCTGTTAGGCGTGGAAACAAAGTGCAAACGGGAAGGAAAAGGGAAAAAAACAGTGACTCTCCGCCTGTTTTAATAAGTTACGCTGTTCCAAAGGAGTGCGCTTAGGAGAGCGGAAACCATGAAGTTCTAGGTACTTCCATTCCTCCGAAACGCCCTCCCAGAAATTTCTGCTCAGCGCCTCCTTTCGGTTAACCTAGTTCACTCGGGAAGCTTCTCCGTCTCCCTGGCAACCGAGCTGCCACCAATTGCAGCTAAGGACGGGTGGTCACGTGGCCTCTGCCGCTGCCCTAGCGGAAGCAACATGGCGGCTCCGGCGAGCCGTCGCTGCGAGGTTTGAATTACTCCGCTTGTAGCCGCTGCCTCCCTGATGATGGCGTCTCCGGTTTTGTGCGGCTCGCGTCAGAGCCCAGAGCGCTCTTCACAAGAAGATGAGGATTGTGATCCTGAAGATCGGGTCAGCGACTCGGGTTCTTACTCCTCTGCGAGTAGCGATTATGAGTAAGGTTCTCGAAGAGGGACAATTAAATCCATCTCTTCAATTCAGGGTGTACACGTGGGCTGGGGAGACTGCAAGAGTGTTGGCGTGGTTAGGGTTGACTGTTTGAGGTTCTATAAAAAGTGAGATTGATTTGCGCCATGTTTCGATTGTGTGATATCGTGAGACGAAATGACGGTGCCATTCTTTGCTACTGTAGGGTTTTTATTCTTCTCAGATGACGAAGCTCGCCTCTTTGTGGTGTGTTCTATAATATGCGAGGGTGTATCTGTTAGAGTTCCTCAAACTCTCTATTCTATCGCAGTGGTTTCTTGCTTCTCTCGTGTCATGATCTTTGTGATTTTAACCTCATTACTGTTAGGACACCCTACATGTTTTCTAAGTTAGCTGTTTAAATTATGTAGATTTTTTTCCCTGTTGTAAAAATGAAGAGATATATAAATCCACCGTTAGTCTCACCGTCGAGGATAGCCTCTCTTAGCATTTTTGGGTATTTCTGCTGTACTTTCCGCTACATCCTCATGGTTTTCCTGTTTCATATTTTATGTCATAATGTAATTTTTAAAATACAGAATATCTAAGTATTTTCCACTTTTGTATCCTTAATAATAATGAAAAAGTTTTGATTCACAGTACCCAATGCTACTTCGATTTTGAAGGAATTATCCCTTACTGCTATGATTTAAGAACTTTTTGGAAAAGTTAATTAGAGGTAGCTTGAAATGACTAACAGTGAAAAGGTTCAGGTGCCAAAACATCAACCAACCCCACAGTGGACTGCCATATATAGGCAGTTTTAGGGTGACATTTTATCTGTATTTAGGAATAACACAAGTAGTTAATGTGTATTTAGAACTAACAGTCACTTGGCAATTATTTTCACCTATAGATATGTAAAACATTTTTATCATCTTTAAAAGCATCAGGAAAACCAACACTAATGGCTGCTTACTATAGGGGCTTAATGAGGACAGGTTATATTCTTGAAGACTTCAACAAATTTAAGAAATCTTAAAATATCAAATATTTATGTAATCTAGGTCATTTAAAAATAATTACAAAATTCATGGATATCAAGCAAGGCTGCTGGAAGGAAGTATGGATTCTGTGGAACCTTATTTGGTTTTGCTGTGGAAGCCATTGATAGTGTGAGACTCAACTCTTGGTCTCTCTCCATCTTAGAATCACACACTTTCAGCCCAGAGAGAATCTGTAATTTGCCCATAGTCACAGCTGAGTGTTGTCAGTGTAGCTATTTAGACCTGATTTCACATGGGACGCCCTGATTTTGGTGCTGGGAAGTTCAACGAGCTAGCTGCAGACTCACCAATGCAAGAGGTGGCCTTCCCAGCTTGGACAGGACCAAAGGCATAGGGATATGATCCTAATCTTTCTCGTCAAAGCTAAGAGATATGAATTGCCTTCTGTCTTTCATCGCCTAAGTGAAGGTTATTAAGGAAGTTATGCTACTTATTGATTCTCATACAGTATCCTGAACTTTCAGGGTGCTGGGTAGTTAATTATATGCATATTCTTTCTGGGAATTGTCGTTGTTTCATACATGTTTTGTAACTGGAAATCAGTTTGAGCTGCATGTGATTATCAATACAGAATTATAAGTTTATCGTTTTTAAGATAAAATTACTTTAGCGTTCATTGCAGGGAAGCACATTTAATAGGTATATTTAACACTTATTATATAAGAGGAACATTTTAGATTAGTGCAGTACATCTTAACCTGGCACGTTGGCAGGTCCCTGGGGAAGCTTCAGAAGTAAGACTGGTGAGTAGCTTGGGTTGAGGGAACCAATGACTAGTTTCAGTATTGAAATAACAGAAATCATACATTTATTTGCAGTAGTGCCACATTGCTTTGCTTTGGTTTGCAGCGCTCAACTCATTGAGCAGCTTTGGTTAGTTCATGTTGGCCAGAGTTATCAATTTTATGACTTAGGTTTTTGATTTTTTCAAAGTGAATCTTTTGTTGTTACTGTTTTAAAACCTTGACTGTTAGAAAAGAGATACTTTTAAGAGAGAATTTAGCTGTAAAAAGCTAAGAACTTCCACTGAAAGCATGACTGGAGAAGAAGGGAAATATATCCTTTAAATTTTTTTCTGGGATTTTTTAACAGCTTTATTGAAGTATAATTGACATAGAATGAACTGAATGTATTTAAATTGTGCACTTTGATAAGTTTTGACATGTATACATCTGTCAAGAGAATGAACATATCCATCTCGTCCAGAAGTCTCCCCATGTGCCTCCCTAAGATTCTTCATGCCCCCCCTTTACTCCTTACAACCACTTATCTGCTTTCTGTCATTATAGATGAGTTTTATTCTCTAGAGTTTTATAAAAATGGAATCATACAGTATGGACCCTCTTTTTTTGTATGGCGTCTTTATTCGGCATAATTATTTTGAGACTCATCCATGTTGTTGCCTGTATGTCATTCATTCTTTTTTATTTCTGAATAGGATTCCATTGTATGAATATACCAAGATTTATCTTTTTCTTGGGTTTTAATATGAGAACATACTACCTGAAGAATCAAAACATTGCATTCAGTCATGATGCCATTGTTAACATCCAATTTAGGATAATTCCCTTTTTCCTCTCCTGCTGTGAACCATGACTTTTATCCTTTTTTCTTTTTTGCTGAGAAAGATTCACCCTGAGCTAACATCCACTGCCAATCTTCCTCTTTTTGTATGTGAGCCACTGCCATAGCATGGCGACTGACAGATGAGTGGTGTAGGTCGACACCCGGGAACCAAACCCGGGCTGTCAAAGCAGAGTGTGTCAAACTTAACCACTAGGCCACCAGAGCTGGCCCTCATTTTACTTTTAATTTAATTTTTCTTTTATCAAATGATACAGATTAAAAAGTCAAATAGTATGTAACTAAGTTTATGATGAGAAATGGTAGTTCTCTGCTACCATCTTTGTCCACTTCCAGCTCAGCATATTTGAAGAGAACTCATTATCTTCCTTGGTCCTCCTCTGGTGTTGCCCATCTTATTTACTGATATCACTCTCTCTTTGCTCGTGTCTTCCTGTCTAGTAAGTGTCCAATCCTGGAGACTTCGTTTTCTGATATCCACCCCTCCTTCTTCACTTCTGCCTTCTCACAGGCACTGCCTTACCTAAAGGGCTTGCCTCTCCCATACACCAGTAAAGTAGCCTTCTAACTGGTCTAGAAGCCTCTAATTTCTCCCATTTCCAGTCTTTCTTCCATAGAGCTAACAGAGTTTGCTTTCTAAAGCACAGTTGTAAATCATTTTCCTTTTAGAGAACCTACTACAAGAAGATATAACTTGGCAATTTGGATCAAAAATAGAATAAACACATGCATGAATATTACCAGTGAAGCTAACTAAAATGAAGCAGATATCCATGTGCTTAACTAGGTCTTCCTTATGATCAGGAAGAGATGGCTCAAATTAAAACCTAACAGCAATATGTCAGGCTTGATCGCTGATGATTGTATTGTTCAAATAATTCAACCACTTCAGTTACAATGGAATTTCTTTATAAGATTGCCTGAAATAACAGAGACTTTTGAAAATGAGACTAATTCTGATAGTATCAATACCACATTTTCAATGTCAATATAGTTTTTTCCACAGATGGTTATGGAGGCATCCTGGTGTAGTGTAATGAGTACTGGATTAAGAGTAGGGGTTGGACAACCTATGTTCTAGTCATCCCTGCCACTAACCGTGTGGCCTTAGATGTGTCACATAGCTTCTGTGAGCATCAGTTTTCACATGTGAAAATGAGAATGAAACTGCTCACTCAACTCTGAAGTTTGTTGACTGAATGTTTGCTTAAATCCTAGGAATGGGAACATCGTGACTAGTTGATGAGGTAGTTGATGATGAGATATTGACAGGAAGACAGGAGATTGACGTTGGAGGCGACATGTATTTGATTTGGAGGAGGGTTAATCCAAACTGAATTTAATTTCCTCATTTTTTTCCCCCAGCTTTGTTGAAGCATAATTAACTTATAAAAATTGTATGTATTTAAGGCATATAATCTGATGATTTGATATATGCTTACATTAGTAGATTCTCTAAGAGGAATGCACATGCTGTTTTACAAGTCTATTTTGCTTGTCTGAAAGTGTTAACTTTTTTATTTCATCAAATTTTCCCTAGTCTTGAGGGATTCAAAATTAGAGGAATTTTTGGTTATAACTTATTGTTTTACAGGATGACTCTTATAATGGAGTTTTCTCATCCTTCTCAGAGGTTTCACAACTTCCTCCATCTTGAAGGGATGTATTCTAAGGGGCAGATGTGGCTAAAGAGAAAACTAAAGGCTGAGCCTGCAAACCTTCTTTCGACCTCTGGTGTCTAACTTAGACCTTCCATTTCCTGTTTGGAAATGAAATCTTGTGTAGATGACCTAGGAAAGTCATGCTTTTCTTTAACATGAAACTATCTTCCTGGTATTGAGAAACTTATGGGCCTTCATCTATTCTGACTTCTATTTTACAGTTTAAAACATTAGGATAATTGTATTAGGGCAGTGAAACTACTCTGTGTGGTACTATTATGATGGATGACACTTGTCATTATACATCTGTCCAAACCCGTAGAATGTACGACACCAAGAGTGAACTGTAATGTAATCTATGGATTTTGGGTGATTATGATGTGTCAGTACAAATTCATTGATTGTAACAAATGTATCGGTCTAGTGGGAGATATTGGTAATAGAGGAGGCTATGCATGTGGGGTGCAGGGAATATACGGGAAATCTCTGTACTTTCCACTCATTTCTGCTTTGAACCTAAAACTGCTCTAAAATAGTAAAGTCTACTAAATCATTTTTCCACTCTGCTCAAAAGGTTGGTGGCCTGCCAAATAAATTCTAGATTCCTTAGTATGATTTTAAAGTTCTTTTAGAGCTACCCGTAGCTTTTCTGATGTCATCTTAATGATCCTCCTCTTTTAAGCCACCAGTGTCCCTACTTGTCTAACCTGGGCTGCTATTTAAAAAATAGCATAGACTGAGTGACTTATAAACAACAGAAATTTTTCTGGAGATTGGAAGTCCAAGGTCAGGGTGCCAGCATGGTCGGGTTCTGGTAAGGACCCTCTTCCAGGTTGCAGACTGCTGACTTCTCATTGTATCCTTGCATGGCAGAGAAGAGGGAGGAGAAACAAGCTTTCTCCTGAATGTCATGAGGGCGCTAATCTCATTTGTGAAGGCTCCACCTTCATGATCTCATCTGATCCTAATTGCTTCCCAAAGGCCCCATCTCCTAATATATCACATTGGGTGGTAGGGTTTCAACATATAAATTTGGAGGGACACAACATTCAGTGCGTAACACTACTACACTGACATATCGACCTATTCTCATACCTACCATATACTTTCACACCTACATTTTTGCGTAGTTTGTTCTCTCTGCTTGAAACACCCTTTCTTTCTATCTCTACTTTTCAGAATCATTCAATGTCCCACTTAAGTGCCATCTTCTCCTAGAACCTTTGTTGGTCTGTCTGAGACTCCACCCTTCTGCAGCAGTTTTTATTCCTCACTTTTGGCACTTGTATTTCAGCAAGGTGATGAGCTCTCTGTCCATCTGACATCTGTAGAAGTACCATAAAGCCCTATCACAAAACGTTTTGCTGGTCTATGATTTTGATTCTGCCAGGGTTAGATTGTATCCCTAACTTAGTGATGTGCAGACATGGCCCATTTCGTGGAAGAGTTAGGGTTAGGGAATGTGGTCTGGGAATGGAGTCATTATTAGCATTGTTCCGATGGAGATGTGTTCCTCATGTGAAAATTTATTTCATGCAATGAATACACAATAGTTCACCAGCTGGTCCCTTCCTCTTCTCTGATGTGCTTTACATTTGTTCCAGTGGTGACAGGCTACAAAGAACATCAGCCTTATCCCAAGTTCCCTACCTCCTCAAGCTGCTATAAGATCTAGCATAGATTTTAACCATTAAAATCATGGTTTTCTCTTTTTCTGTGTGAGGAAGATTGGCCCTGAGCTAACGTCTATTGCCAAGCCTCCTCTTTTTGCTTGAGGAAGATTGGCACTGAGCTAACATCTGTGCCAATCTTCCTCTATCTTATGTGGATGCCACCACAGCATGGCTTGACAAGTGGTGGTCTGCGCCCAGGATCTGAACCTGCAAACCACCAACTGCCGAAGTGTAGCGTGCAAATTAGATATTGCTGGTAGACAGAGCAGAGAAAAGAAAATACAGGACAGCGTTAGGCAGACTGGTACTTTCTGAACGAGGACCAGAAAGAATCCATATTAACTTGTCGTGGTGTTTTTATTGTGTATGGTTTTTCTCTGTTCCTAGAATTGTCCTGCTCTGCCTATTGGCACCATGTAACTACGTGTGTTGACCACTTTGGTAAAGCATATTGTGCTTTGCCCACTAAAAAGAAAAGCAAAGGCATAATGTAACAGGTTCAGAGTAGTCGCAAAAGTTTGTTTTCCTTAAGTAAATGTACCAGGAGGGCTGGCTATTTCCTAATTTTTTTCATGTCACGGTGGTTAAGGTAATCATGATACTGTTTCAGTTGATGAAAAATGCTGACATTAATGCAAATAAAGACCTGAGAGATTTGATAACTTAGAAGAAAAAAAAAGATTTAGTATCAACATAGAATTCTTGAATACATCAGGAATTGAGAAACTTATTGGCGTTATCTGAAGTTCATTTTCTTTAACATATTTATGTTATGATATGTTATATGTAAGCGAACATGCTTATTTGAAAATTAGCAAGTCTTTCTTTGGGAAGAATGACTGTTCATGTTAACCACATCAGTTAGGGTCTTTAAAAACCAATTAAAGTGCCCTCAAACTTTGCAAGCAGAACGTACAGTTATTCCTGTTTAGAGCAAAGTAGAGTAAACAAAACAATCTCACTGAAAGGCGTTTACACAAGGACAGCTTTGCAGCTTGTACCATGGGATCTCAGAGAAGAGATGAAAAATATTTATATTAATACTGATTAACGTGACCCATGTCTTACAAAAATCTGAATGAAAACTGCTAGATTTAATTCCTTTTTTAAAAGAAACCTTATTTTTGAATAATAAGTTGCAAAGATAGTACACACAGTTGCCATATATCCTTCACCCAGTAGCCCCTGATGTTAACATCTTACTGTGGTACATTCGTCAGAACCAAGACATTAACATCGTCAGTACTGTTCACTAAACTCCAGACTTTACTTGGATTTCACCGTTCCTTTACTTATGCCCTTTTTCTGTTCCAGGACCGGATCCAGGATATCACATTGCATTTAGTCGTCAGGTCTTCTCAGTCTCCTCTGGTCTGTGACATTTCTCAGTCCTTCCTTGTTTCTCATAACCTCAGTCCCTTGGTTAAGGTAATTCTGCCAGGTTTCTTCACCGTGAAGTTACTGTTTTTCACTTTCCATACCCTGTTCTCTGGAAGCATGTCACTAAGTCCAGTCCACGCTCAAGGGGAGGAGAAGTTAAGCTACATCTCCTGGAGTGTGGAGTATCTACATATAATATAATTTCTTTAATTTTGTTATTAATGAATAATTGTAATGAAAGGTTGGGGTTTTGTTTTGTTTTGTTGTTGTTTTTAATACACCCTCTTCCTTCTGTAGAACTAGTTTGAGTGCGGTCTTTACAACTCTGTTAAACTTTCTAACACATTAATAAGCTATGTTCTTGATGCTTAGCTAAATAGGAATCAATCACTTGAGTAGGAGTAAGGAAACTTCTGGCGATACTGAACTGTGGGGACCTTAATGGCACCGTCTAGTTTTGTTTCTAATGTCACCAGCACTTAGCCTGGAACCTAGCAAGTAGAGGTCATTGGAGACATCTTCATTTATTTCCAGGGGTTGGAAAAGTGCAGAAGTGCAAGAGCTGTATCTAATAAAGGTGTAAGTTTCTCTACAGTTTCGACTCTGGGGCAAGAGGAAGGGAACTGACGTTTATTTGGCATTCACCATGCCAGGCACATTATTTTATTTGCTGTTGATAACAGCTTTGTGAGGTAGCTATAATCTGTTTTCTAGAAGAGGAAAACTGAAGCTTAGACAGGTAAAAATCTCAATGGAACAGAATTTGAACCGAGGTCTTTGTGACTTCTTGGTTCATTTTCTTTTCTCTTCCATGTCGCCTTCTTTTGCAGAGTCTCTTATGTTCATTTCCTATCTTTATTCCTGTCTTTCCTTTCTTTTAATTTCTTCCTCTTTTTAAAAAAAATTTCTTCTTTCCCTTAAAGTGAAGTGTTTTTTAAATCTAGGTTAAGAAAATGGGTCTCATTCATTGCTGGTAGAATTGGTAGAGTCTTTTGGGTGAAGATGCATATATACACATACATATAAGGATGGTAACTATCGTTGTCTATAGGGGTGAAAAAGTAGTGAACGCAGTTTATCAGTAGGTGAGTGACCAAATGAGCTATATATATATATATATATATATATACACACACACACACACACACACACTGTGATTTTCCAAAACAGTGACAAAATAACCCTATGTATGTTTTTATATGATTATAAGAACATAGATTTTTAACATGATTTATGTCAGTGAAAGGTAGGAACAGAAGATGACATGTATGGTAGTTATGTTCCCATTTATGTAAAATGAATCTGTGTATATGTATACATAAAAGGATGCATAAAGTACAGTCACCAACTAGAAATCTAGTCAACATTAATTCCTTCCTCTCTCTCATCATCTCATCTAATCAATCTCAATATCCTGGTGATTTTCAAGCACCTCTCAAATGTTTTTCCTACTTTTCTTTCTTCTACCATTGCCTTACTTATCATCTTTGCCTTAACCACTGAAACAGCCCCCTAACTGGCCTCTTGTCTTGAGTCCTGTCCACTTCAAGTCCTTCTTCCATTTTCTTGTCAGAGTAGATCTATCCAAGAATATCTGACATGTAACCTAAACTCTTCATTGATGCCCCCTTACCTACACTACAAAATCCAAACTCTTTGCCATGGCCTAAAAGGCCTTGCAAAATTAAGACTTGACTATTTCAGTCATTTACCACCTCACGAAGTATGCTGTAGCAACAGCAGACTGGCTTTAGTTGTCGACATAGGTCGTGGAGACTGTCCCTCAGGCCTTTGCTTATGCTGCTACTTCTGTTTGGAATTCTCTTCTTTTTCTCTTCAGCTCCCCAGGCCCCCTCTCCAGCCACTTATTCTTTTAAAACTCGCTTCTGGGGTCTCCTCCACCAGAAAGCCTCCCTTGACCTCACCTTTACCCAGGCTAAGCTAGGTGACCTCTCTGGTGCTTACCATATGTATTGCCATGAATTCTTTCTCAGTTTCTCTTCCCCCCATTCCAAGGGATGGAACCGATGTTTTTATCATTGTAATTCTAGTACTTAGCACAGTACTTGGCACTGTTGATTTGCTCCCCAATGAATGGCCCCTCCATGGCCCCCAACATGAATGAATCTTTAAATCATAACCAAAAATTGGGTTTACCTTCAAATTTTAGAGAATGAGATGAACCATCTTTATATTTAGCAGAGGGCAAAAATGTTTCTTTGGAGTCTCATATCTCTAATAACACGCCAGATTAAAAGGGTGAGATTATAAAGCAAATAAATTTCATTCATTGTTTAAATTGATGCATATCTTTGTAAATAATGTGTATAATCATGGTGTTTACATTGTGCCATTTTAAATTATGGTGCATGTTGTTATGAAAATGAAGAAAGGAAGCCTCATTTAAAAGGGAGTCAGGAAGCCCTGAGGAGAGTATACTCATGCAAGTACCCCTCCACAAAGGAGGACATCTTTTCACCTGGGAACTTCATCTTCTGGTTTTAAGTAAAAGAAGGAAGACCCCTCCCCGCCCAGCAGCAGCGCACTGATCGCCGCTTGCAGCCCTTGGGAAATCACCGCAGCCTCACACTCTTGTTCTTCTCCAATAAACTTTTTTCCAAAACAACTCTCTGCAGTTTCCTCCTAAAACCCAATAACAGCTGACCTTCTCTTTGTCTCTTCCGACTGGCCTATGATTCACCATAGCTTGCTTGCCCTAAGTTGCAATTCCTCCGCTATTCCTGAATAACCTCAATTTTGCTTTTATAATTTGTCAATTATTTTTTTTAAGGTTGTCATTACCTAAATTTTTTATGGTGGCGACACAGTTGTTTAGACTCTCCACAGTAGAACTGCAGGGTTCTTGAATACTGATTTCTGTGAGTACAGGTAGTTCTGGTTGAAACAAGTGGTATATTATTAATAACCTGCTGTAAGTGGTGCTCAGTGCCTAAAATGATGCCACCCACTGGGAGCCAACAAGTGCCAAAGAAATAATAGTTTTGATATTTGGGGCTAGTTATGCCTTTCTTTTTAAACCATTTATATGTATTTGAAAATTCTGTATTAATTATCAACCACAGACCAGGGTGTTGATTAGTTTCAGAGTTCAGTAATAGAATAGTGCATTTTTTGGATTAATTTTCACAGAATTTAGATAGAAACATTTGACTTTTAAGTTTAAAGAACCAGGGTTGCTAATGAACACTGCAGAAAACAGAAATGTCTTCTATCTGATTGAATGATTAGAACACAAATTATACCCTTTCATGCCAGGATATTACAGCTCATGTTTCTGAAAAGACTCTCTCCAAATGTTAGTTTTTCCACTGTAACCAGTTTTGCTTTAAATAATAGCAGTTTGAAAGGTAAACTGTTCATAACATTAAACAGGGTAGAGCTTGTGATTACATTTGTTACCTTAAGATGAGTATTTTTGTTTTTAAGGCTGTTTCAATCATTTTAATAGCAATGATTTTGTTTTTTTCAATGGCCTACTTCCCAGTTAAAAGTTTTTTTACAATCACATGGTGAATTATGTAATATGTGGTTTACTTTTCCTACTACAATTATTCATAAAAAGGAGTATTACGGAAATTATAGGCTGTAGAAGTGATCATTATTAACTGTGGTTATAAACTGATTGTTTTCAGCAAAGATTTTAGTTCATGCCAAGGTGAATGTTTCTCTTTTGAAAATTTGTTATATAAACTAAGTCTATTAATGCTAGTAGGCTTTAGCTTTCGTTTTAACATGACAGCCATGTTGAATAATTTCTATGCAAATAGGATGTTTTTATGTACAGTTTCCAAATAGCTTACATCTGTGGATATAATGCATAATCGGCTACTAATGTGAATTATTGTCCAGTGAAAAGTCTGAAGTGAACAATAATTACATGGGGCTAAATTAAATGAAAAAAAAAATTAGATTCTAGAGCAGGGCCATCTTTTGTTTTATTTATTTTCTTTTCTATCTCTAGCTTTCTTGATTCCTTCTCCTCCGAGTTCTTCAAGGCTCTACAAAAAGCATCCTACAGGAAATGATGCTTACAATAAATTAGAAGCAGCAAGGAGACTCTGAAATAATCAGAGAACTTTCACCCGCTCCCACCTCCCTGAACCCCAGCCCCCACCCTCACTCCGCTGCCAGAAAGACATAACTGTTTTTCTTATGTTTGGCTGCTATTCAGACTCTTTTCTCTTTTTCATAGTGACCTCGAGCCTGAATGGCTGGACAGTGTGCAGAAAAATGGAGAGCTGTTTTACCTCGAATTGAGTGAGGATGAAGAAGAGAGCCTCCTTCCTGAGACGCCTACTGTGAACCACGTCAGGTTCAGTGAAAATGAGATTATTATTGAAGAGGATGACTACAAAGAAGGAAGAAAGTATGAACCCAAACTCAAGCGGTTTACCAAAATTTTAAAAAGTAAAAGACTTTTACCCAAGCGCTACAATAAAAAAAATAGCAGCAACAGTGGCCCAGTGCCCATTCTAAAGCATCAGTCCAATCAGAAAACAGGAGTCATCGTCCAACAGCGGTACAAAGACATAAATGTTTATGTAAACCCCAAAAAGCTAACTGTCACCAAAGCTAAAGAGCAGCTCAAGCTTTTGGAGGTACTGGTTGGGATTATCCATCAGACCAAGTGGAGCTGGAGAAGAAGTGGAAGACAGGGCGGTGGAGAGAGGCTCGTGGTCCACGGCCTGCTGCCGGGAGGGTCTGCTATGAAGAGTGGTCAGATACTCATTGGTAAGTACTACTGGCTAACGTCAGTCCTTGTTGGTGGAGATAGCGTGATTAAGGATGCCTTGTCAGAGACGTGATGAAAACAGAACTATAGCCAGAGTCTCAAGAGATTAAGGACTTCTTGGTGATATTTGGAACAGTAGTGAAATTGTTAAGGATGGTTTCCTGCAAGGCACAGTATTCTTAAAATAAGCTCTTTGGTGCATTGAATATGTGTCTGCCTTGTTTAGGCCAGGGAGTAGCTTAACTAATTTTCGAGTTTTGAATTATATAATTTTATTTCATCTTGGTTATATTTGCTGACAAGAAAAAGAACTGAGTTGATTATACAGTGATAATTTAGGTTTGAATGACCTATATCCAATAACATAATACAAAAATATGTAATTTATGAATAAAAATACTTTTAAATTGTATGTTTGCACTTGAGTACACTAAGTTCTTGGAGTGGTTTTAAACTGTTTCATTTGGCATATTTAGCAGCAGTGGTGTTACACATAAATTTCCTTTCAAGGGTGCTTGTCATAAAATATCCTACCAATTTTGAGGGAAAAAATAAATCCACAAGTTATTCTGAATATATGTATTTTGTCTTGCTGATACATTTTAATCAAACATGTTGGATGTAATGCTTGAATTAGTAGCAACTTCATTAGTTAAACATGTTAGTCCAATGTGAGAATATATTATTAATGAAGCTTAAAAGTTATTAGTAATTCTAAAAGCTGACAGTTTAGGAGATTAGATAAAGGAAGTTTTATAGATACTTTAGAAACTTAAAAATATTTCTTACTTTAAATCTGAATCCCATTTGTTCATTGATTCAACAAATAATTTTTTTGAGCATCTGCCACGTGCCAGGAATACAAAGATTAATGATCCAATTACTCCTCTTAAGGAGCTCATACTATAGTGGAAGAGGTGGGTCAGAAATAGGCAGACAGCTTCACACGGTGTGATAAGTGCCATGATAGGGGTTTGCAAGGAGGAATCAAGTAGGAAGAGCATCTGTGCAAAGTGTGTGTTCCAAATGGTTGCAACAAGATCTCCACATTCTCTTCTTACAATGTAATGTTGATACTCCCACCATGGAGAGTTGTGGTCTTTGTGTCCCGGCTCCCCCTTCTTTGAATCTGAGTGGGCTGTGACTACAGCTTAACTGGTACTGTGTGACTTAAGAGGTGGGATCATAAAAGATGATGCAGCTTCTGCCTGGTACTCTTGGAACCCAGTGGCCGTTCTGTGAGGAAGGCCAGGCCACATGAAGAGGCCATGAGAAGTGGTCTGGCAGGTGGCCCCAGACACCCTCCAGCATCAGCCACCAGACGTGAGTGAAGAGGCCTTCCAGATAACTCCAGCCCCAGCCACCATCTGGCTGCAGCTACATGAGGAACCCCAAGTGAGAACCTTGGCTGAGCCCAGTCAACCCCAGAGCTGGGAGAGATAATAAATGATTGTTGGTTTTTTAAGCTACTGAGTTGTTTGGGTGATTCGTTTATGTAGCTACAGATAGCTGGAACAGAAGCTAATGCATATTTATAGTCTCTCAGGTCCTCAGCATTCTTTTTTGTGAAATGACAGGAGTGGACTAAAATATCTCAAAGGTTTGTTCTTTTATTTCTGTCAAAGGAAGCCAGAATTCCTCCCTGATCATTGCCCACCACCATAACTTTAGGATCCCAGTGATGGGAAACTCCAGCTAATGCATCCTCTTTATAGTTACCTGGGGCCTCTGCTTAGAATGCGTTATAGACAAACCTCTAAAATCCTTTTTAGCTTTTTCTCTTGAAACCTAGTGAAAAGGTGGTAATGGCCAATGAGCCTCTTATTCCATATTTCCTTTCCCGGTTCCTCACTCCAGTCTGCTGAACTTTCTAGGAATGCTGCTTACCTCTAGGCTTGATCTTTGTGCACGATGTGTATGGGAGGAAAGAGAATAAACAATAGAGAGGAAGAGACTACCATAGTGGTCCTACTGTTTATCTTTAAAATAATTTAAAGATATACCAGATGCTAGTAGTCTACTTTTTGACCCGAGTGTGGTAACATGGGTGTGTTCACTTTATGATAATTCATTGCATTGGAGCCCTACCATTTGTGCACTTTTATGCGTGTGTTAAATAGCAATAAAAAGTTAGAAAAATCAGGCTTATGATTTCGATTTTATAATGAAAAAGTTTATAATTTACTAATAAGTAAAAAAAAGGATTTGTCAGAATAAAATGATTGTTTCATCCTTGGTGCATAGCAAAATGCTTGTTTCGTAATAAGCCCTCAAAAAACATTTATTGAATAAATGTATAAACCATGTAAAAAGATTATGTACAGGGAAAACAATTAGAGGTAAATTTTAAAAAGAGAAGTAAATATAAATACAGCAAAATGCTAATAGTGTTGGGTTAGTGTGGAGACATGAGTGATTGTTTTCTCTACTTTTTCTAATTTTGTATTTTATGATTATATTCTGTATTTTTTAAATTATGTACTTTGAGAGTAAAGAGTGGACTATTTTAATGTCATAGTGGGTTTGCTAAGCCCTCGGGGTGCTTCTGTGATGGAAGTTTATCACTTGTTTCTTTCATAGTTGGTTTCACACCGCAGTCTGTGGTTGAACTGTGAGGCAGCCCCGTAGGAAGGAGGATCGTGAAAACTTTGTCTTGGTGATGCATGCCATTTGCTAGGGGTGACTTCTGCCATTGTTTAGCTGGAGAATGACCCTTCTTTGACTAACGTGCCTTGGCCAGCACAGTAAGCCTGGTGACACTTTTCCTTCTTTCTTTCCAAGACAGCAGAATTCTATTCTATTCTGATTCTTCTTTGCTGGAGTCGTGGGGGTTTTGCTGCCCTTTTTGCTGCCATTTTTGCTGTTCCTGCTGCTAAGGACTTGCATCTTTATTTTGTATATTTCTGTTTCTGAGTTTTTCCTAAAGCTTGAGAGTCAGCTCATAGCTCCTTGACTACCTGCAGTCGGCCCCCATCCTCAGACCAGAGCAAATGAAAGTCCTCCTTTTATCTCCATCTTAAAAAACTGCATATCACCTGGGTGATTTTATTTCAAGATTACTTATTTTTGGTCATTTTAACTGTTTGTTTTTTTAAGTATTGGAAAGGACAGGGTTAGAGAAATCACACATTAATGTTCTAGTCATGTATATCCCTCTGGACCGTTTCTGCTGAAGAATAAAACAGTTTTTATTTCGAGCTCTTTTTGTAGAACTTCTAATGTTCTCACCTGTGATCGCTAAATTGATTTGTTTTCTACACACTCGTGGTAAGTTTCTCTCTAAATTTTTTGAAGTTTTTTTTTTTGTCTACCTTTAAAAGTCTTTTTAATTGAGTCTTTTTAATAACATGCACAAATCTTAAGTTTACATTCAAAGAATTTTGACATATGTATATACCTGTGTAACTACCACCCAAGTAACAATATAGAACATTTCTGGTACCCAGAAGGCTCTTCCTCTCAGTCAATTTTCTCTCCCAAAGTTAATCTTCTAAAAGACACACATTTCCTACCAACAGAGTTGATTTTGCCTTTTCTTGAACTTCATATAAATGGAAGTATATGCTGTTTATTCTCCTGTGTTTATTTTCTTTAGCTTATAATCTTTGAGAAATATCCATGTTGTGACTATGTAGAATTCTAAAGTATGAATATATACTATTTATTTTTCCATTCTGCTGTTGATTGACATTTTGGTTGTTTCCAGTTAAAATATTTGCAGTACTTTCTTAAAAAGATAGATTGGTTTTTATGAACACCTAAGCTGTGGTTTTGTTCTCTGATATTCTTCATGTTGTTATTTAGTATGCGTTTTTATTTTCACCTTCTGTAATACTTGTAGCATTTCAGTTTTCTTCATGAAAGTAACTCTGCTGTCTGTCTCTCTTCTCTCCCATCATCTCTTTCCCACGTTTTTAGCTGCAGTACTTGACCCAGTAGTAAAGCAAAGAAACTAAAGCGGGGAGTTCATTGGAAGGAGAATTTTAGGGTATTTTGGCCTTTCTGGAGAGATTCTGATGCAGTTACTTCCTTCTACAGATAACCACCAAGAGGATTACATGATTTACCCCACAGACAGCCAGTGAGTGATAAAACTGAGACCCATGCTTGTGATTTCCATTCAGAGAGCTTTCTCACTTGCTGGGTTGCTCATTTGAATGGGTTGGGGAAAGTGCCAAAGGATTTCTCTTTGAAGCAAAAACAAAAGAAATTATTTAATCCTTTCAAAATGTAATTTGGAAATAACTATTAAGCTACAACAGTGTACGGTTTAACCCAGTTAATCCATTTTGAGACGTTTATCCTAAAGAAAGAATCTAAAACAAATCTGCATACCACAGCCAGCAGCTCACATCAGGCCCACCACGTGTTTTTGTATAGTCTGCAAACAGAATGTCTTTTACCTTTTTCAGTGGTAAAAAAAGAAATCAAAAGAATAATATTTTATGACATATGGGAATGATATGAAATTCAAGTATATCAGTGTCCATAAATAAAATTTTATTGGAACACAGCCACATGGATTTGTTTATTGTCTATTGCTGCTTTCCAGCTACAGAGGCAGAGTTGAACAGTTGTGACAGAGACCATATGGCCCGCAGAGCCTAAAATATTTACTTATCTGACCCTTTACAGAAAAAGCTTGCTGACCCCAGATGTAAAAGGAGGAAAAACTGCATGAAATTGTTTAGTGAAACATTTTTTAGTAATAATAAAAAATAAAAAGCATGAAAGTGTCAAACAAGGGTATGGGTATTCGAATTATGATTTAACAAATTTATGTTACTCAACTATTAAAATTATAATTCTAAAAATTATGTAGCAGCATGAAAATTCTTATTATTTGAGAGGTTTAAAAGGATAAAATCCTTGATACCTCCTTTGTGTGAACATAGGTAAAGACGAGAAATTATTTGCAGAAATTTCATGGGTATAGTGTTGGGGTCATAGATAATTTTTCCAACATTCCATAGTAGTATTTTCTATTTTAATGAGAAATAAAAACCTCGCGCTAGTGTCTCATCCAGCATCATCAGGGAATGTGGTATTTTACTTCATCAAGTATTCTGAATGATAGTTATAATACATGAGCTACCATTATTCAGGGACTTCTAGAATGGCAGGTTGGGAGGGACCTGAATTTTCTCTAGTTCAGTGCCTGTGTATTATAGATGAGGGATTGATATTGAAGCTCAAAAAAAAAAACCCCAGTAAAATTCATTCTCTGAAAACTTAGGAATTTATCAGTAAATGCATTGAGAGTCATTGCATTAACTTGAATGTATAAAATGGGAGTATGGTGACTGTGTTTCTAAAACCAAATTCTCTCCTCCCAAAGTCAAATTGGGCTTAATTTAAATGATCAATTTAAGTTCAGTCTGATCCCACCTGGCTGTCCCATTCATATTCCCCAGTCCTTCTCTGTGTAAACAGCCCCTGCTAACAAGACTGATTAATTTTTTTCCCCAGTGACCTCCAAGTGTACCTCGTATATCCATCTCTGTTCTTTGGTTTTCACGGTCCCTGACTCTTTGTTTGGTGCTTAGCCAAGATTGCTTTGTATTGTTAGGTGAGCGTATTCATTTTCTCTTGCTTCTGTGACAAAATTACCTCAAACGTAAAGGTTTAAAACAACACAAATTTGTCATCTTGTAGTTCTGAAAGTCAGAAGTCTAACATGTTTCTTCCTGCCCTAAAATCACTGTCCACAGGGCTGCATTCCTTATGGAGGCTCCAGGGGAAAATCCCTTTCCTTGGCCAGCTTCTCCAGGCTGCCTGCTTTCCTTGCCTCGCTTGTCCTTTCTTCCATCTTCAAAGCCAGCAGCGTAGCATCTTCAAGTCTCTCTCTGACTGACCCTCCTGCCTCCCTCCTATAAAGACCCTTGTGATTACTTTGGGCTCGTTTGGATAATCTCCCAACCTCAAAATCCTTAATTCTATCTGCAAAGTCCCTTTTGCCATGTAAGGTGACATGTACACAGATTTCAGAGATGAGGATGTGAACGTCTTTGGAGGACAGTTATTCTGCCAACCACTGTGGGGGGTTTTTTGGATGAAATAGGAGTTTCGATTTTTTTTTCTCTTTCAATAGTAATAGTGTATATTTATTGTGGACAGTTTAGAAAATGTAGTTAAGCAGAAAAAAGAAAAAGCCCACATACCCAAAGGCAGCATTTTGATATGTATCCTTTCTTCTTGCATTTATGTGTAATAATTTTGTTTCAAAGTAATTTCTTAAACTGCATATTCATTTTGTATACGGTATAAGTACAGCAGTAAACAGCCTTTTGTGTATATATTTTCATAGCCCTTGGTGCCTTAGATAGTAGCCCTTTAGTTTACGTTTGTCATTTGATATTAAGTAGATGCTGAGAAATTGATGTTTTATCAAGTAACTAACTTTTTTACATTGAGAAATTGATAAACTGATCTCACCTCTCTGTGTTTTGATTCTTGAAGGTATCTCTTGATAGAATTTTCCACTTATTTCTGCCCATCAGTAATCCCCAGACCATTTCTTATTTAACGATTCAAACCACTTCATGCAGTTCCTTGCCTTTCAGCCTTTGAAATGGGACAGTGCATACTAATGACTCCCATTGAGAAAGCTGAGAAAGATCATTCCTGGAGTGCAGGCTGCCCACTGCGCTGATGTGATGTCCAGGAAGCCGACCATCTCTGAGTCACTTCACAGAGGTGTTCAGAAAAACGTGAGGAAAAGAAATATCTGGGAGAATGAGAAATGGATGTAACACTTCTTTGATAGAAAGAGAAAATTTTCTACTAAACATTT
Source organism: Equus przewalskii (assembly GCF_037783145.1). Lineage (NCBI taxonomy): Eukaryota > Metazoa > Chordata > Mammalia > Perissodactyla > Equidae > Equus > Equus przewalskii. Next base: position 101,201,033 of record NC_091832.1, on the reverse strand, counting down.
AAAAATATTATGAATACTACTGCACTTGCTCTAAAATTTATTTTCGTATCTTTTATGATGATACATGTCTCCTACTTTTAGAGGTTTGTTGCACATGGTGCTCTCAGGTGGTACTCCGTGAGACACTCGGCCACAGAACTGTAGTCATGTGTTGCTTAACAATGAGGATGTGTTCTGAGAAACATGTCATTAGGCAATTTCATCCTTGTGCTAACATCATAGAGTGTACTTGCACAAACCTAGATAGTACAGCCTGCTATACAACTAGGCAGTACGGGAATAATCTTATGGGACCACTGTCATATATCTAGGTCCATCCTTGACCGAAATGTCATTATTTGGCACATGACTGTTTAGGTGTCCTGAGGATAGCATAATCTATTGGCTACACAAACAATGGATAGAATGGTCCAGAAGTGGTTTTGTTTTACATTAATACTCATATATTGTGTTCATTCTTCCTTTACTTTTCCTTTTTAAATCCCTACAGCTATAAATAATTTGGTACAGTACACTTGCTTAATCTCTTATTTAAAAAGAATTAATAGGATATGGTGCTTTTTTTTTCCATATTGAACTAAAGTTGGAAGTTTACTTCAGCTTTCAAGTTCTTCCTTTTAAGAAAAGTTACCAGGGGCTGGCCCAATGGCACAGCAGTTAAGTGCACACATTCTGCTTCAGCGGCCCGGGGTTCGCCAGTTTGGATCCTGGGTGCGGACATGGCACCGCTTGGCACACCATGCTGTGGTAGGTGTCCCACATATAAAGTAGAGGAAGATGGGCACGGATGTTAGCTCAGGGCTAGTCTTCCTCAGCAAAAAGAGGAGGATTGGCAGCAGATGTTAGCTCAGGGCTAATCTTCTTCAAAAAAAATTTAATGAATGAATGAATGAATGAATTTGTTTAAAAAGCATTAGAAAAAAGAAAAGAAAAGTTACCAGGTTGCTCAAAGTGCTGCAGTCGTTGACCATCATAATGACTCGGTGGCGACATGGCCACACCTGCAGAACTCTCAACTAAATAGCATCTCTTGAGCATCTGAACCTAGTACAGGCCATTGTAAACCTTCATGGGGATGGCCTAAGAAACTCTTCCTGTTCACTCTGCGCTTAACCCATTCTCCATCTGAAAGAATATCAAGGAGGACAAGGAAGGAAGGGAGAGAGGGAGGAGAGGAATAGCGCTAACTAAGGTAACAGCATTTTGACCTGTTCCCCAACCCTCATTCCCACAGGGCAACATGAGGAGGGCCAGGTGACAACTAAACACATAGTAGGTTGCATTAAAGGAGAGGAACTTTGAGTTTAGGGAACATGAATCTTTTATAAATAACAATTATTAATAAGATATAGAGGGAGACACTATGTTCATTATACTGTACATTAAACAAACTTGACCTTTGCTCTGGAGGAAGACACTATCTCTATTGTCCTAGTCTGTTTACTATACAAACATCCTTTGTATAATCCAGAATAAGACTTTCTGGATTATACAGATAATCCAGAATAAAGACTTTCAGTGCTTTGGTTTGCAAGATATACAAAAACGTGAGAGACTGATGGAGAATTGTCTACCAACATCATTTTATCTATGTACATGTTTATTATTCAACTTCTCCAAAGATGATTAAGCTCCATGTGAGTAGAGATTTTTATTTTGTTCAAGTCTTGATCTGCAGTGCCTAGAACAGTGCCTGGCATACAGTAGGTGCTCAATAAATATTTGTTGGGTGAATTAATGAATAGATGAATATGAATTATTTGATCAATTTCCTAGTGATATATTTAGGAATGATGAGAAAAAAATAACCTTGGTAGGTATATAGTTCTATTAATATAGCTCACTGATATTTTGATATTATCTTTATGTTGTAAAAGTAAATTTCCATTTTAACGCTGATCTTTATTTTATCAAAGCCACCAAATTTGATAAGTGTACCTATTTAAAAAAAAAGCATGGAGGGAATTTTTATCAAAATATACTATGTATTTTGATATGGTGGAGCCTGTGAAACAAAGAGCTGTGTGTAGACACAGATCAATAGTAACAGTGAAGACCAAAGCATATTGAGATATGATGCATCACATGGATTTAGTGAAAATTGCAGCTAAATCTTTTTTGCTGTGGATCCAAGTAGTTAGTCACTTATGTTAAGCACAGTAGTTGGTTTATGCTACAAATTTTCCATTTGTTCTTTGGGTTTATATAATTCTCCAGTTGTATCAAAAATGAGAATATCCACTCTTTAAACATTCATAGGTTGCATTTAGTTGTGGTGCAATGTTGGGCTATATTATAGTTTAAGAAAGAGTGGAGTGGGAGATTAGCTCTGCCACTAATGAGCTTTGTGACCTTGGACAAGTCCCTGATTGTCTGTAGCACCTTTTCCATTGTACTTTGAAGAGTTCCGAATAGATGCTTTTTAATGTTTCAATTCTAGATCTTTTTGGTTTTGGGATATTCACGCAAATATCTTTTATTGTTATTCTGTTTTCAGGTGATGTCCTTGTTGCTGTGAACGATGTTGACGTGACCTCTGAGAACATAGAGAGAGTTCTGTCTTGCATCCCTGGACCTATGCAGGTATGAACGTTCTTTTTCTGGGTTTTATGACGAATTGTATTATTTTTTTAAGATTCTGAGTGAGTCATACTTAACGCACTTGGGTATTTAAAAAATTTTAGATCTTGTTAACATTTTTAACTTTTGGAGATTGTTCTAAAAAGAGAGAGAAGTATCTACAAGTAAAACTCATCCTAAGTAAAGCAGGAACATGAACAATAATGAAAACATATAATGACCAACTTGCCCTTATAACTACTGTATGTGCTGATGAAAATCCAGTTCCTGGAAAAGTCATTTTAAACAGTCATGGAAGTTTCTGTTCTCTGACTTATTAAAATCATTACTGCCATAAAGTTTTTTTTAAAGTAGTTTTGTTGATTTTAAAAATAATTATACTGTTTTCTTGATTTTTCTGTTAGCTGGTCTAGCCTTATTCCTGAGCTTTTGGTTAGCTACTTAATGAATTATTTTTCATTCTTTGCGGGTAAAAATAAATCTCTTTCATAAAAAGTTACTTTGAAACTTTTGACGTTTTATTGACATTGACATTTTATATCAGAGATGACATTTTTAGGTCATTAGATGTATTTTAGAAGTGCTATACCTCCTATTTATGAACGTTCCACTCTTGTTAGCATTTGAATTTGGCTTTGTCTGTTTTGAGGCAGAGGGAGGATGACACGCTTTAGAGAGATGAGAGATTCCATCAGGCAGTGAGAGGATGAAGCAGTTTTTGGATTGATCAGAAGAACAGAATCCCTGACAAATCAGAATCTTACCTGCATCTGATCGGAGATTCTGAAGTAATAGGACCCATGATGAAATTCCTTGTTTTCTAAGAAATAGGATTTCCGTTATGCTCACTGCCTTCCCTTAAAACACACACACACACACACACACACACGTGCGCGCGCGCACACACACACACACACACACACACACGCTCTGTAAATTTAGCTATCTTTGGAAATGTTAAGTGAAAGTGCTGAAATAACTATGGTAGCCAGTGACCAGCAATTCCTGGGAATGGATAGAGATAGAGATGGAGATGGAGTGGTGTTCAAAATATTAACAATGAGGCAGACCCCAGGCATAGTGCTGGAATAGAGTGTGTGTTATCCGCTTCAGTTGCTAGATGTAGGGAGGTCCTGGGTTGGTCCAAGGTACTGGGGCACCTCAGGGGGCTCAGATAGCAGCTACTTACCAATCAGTAACAGAGAATTACAGTATTTTAACAAGCGAAAAGGTTCACCCAAGTAAACTGGTTGCTTGTCAGCCCTGATCGAGGGCTCATCCTTCCTTGCCTATGTCGGTTGCAGGTGTTCTGCCAGTATTGCCAGAGTTCAACCACATCTCCTCTGCCTTCAACAAAAGAAAAATTTTATTTACAGTGGAGTCACATTATACTTATGTTTAATTAACATTTGCAAATTCAGCTGTGCACACTCCGCAGGCAAAAAAGGAAGAGAAATAGTGATTTAAATATTTTGGACCAATTTGCTCACTATTTGCATGTCCTTTTTAAGCATGAAATGAGTTGTGTATCTGCTGTTTCCACAGTTTGCCTTTATAGCATGAGCATCTTGCTGCGTTAATGAGGTTCTGTGTTTAAACATATATGTTTTATATAACGTGGCTTTTAAGTGCCAATACATACGTCTTTTGCCAAAATGAGGAAACAGCAGTTTGTTTTAAAGATGGAAGAAAAACTGACTGTTATTAGTCAGATTTATCATATTGAGAGAACATGTTGTACTCCAGCATGGCCTTCCATTCCTGATGTAATTTCAAGGAGATTTTGACTATATACAATTTGAGAATATAATCCCTTCATAAAACATACATTATTAAAATCTTTTTATTATTTAAGAAAATTAACTTTTTTCCCTTATTGTGAAAGTGATACATGTTCATTGTAGAAATTTTGGAACATACGAAAAAGGGGACAGAATCTCTTAAGACTCCACCACCTGAAGATATTTATTGTTAGCATTTGGAATATTTCCTTGTGGTTTTCCCCCCGTGTGTAAACATGTATGCATTTGTTTGTTTTACTAGCAGAATTGGTATCATAGCTGTGTCTTATTCAAAAGCAAGCACCGGCATGTATGGTAACATATCTTAATAATGATTTAGAAAATAGCTACAATTCCTTTAACTGGAAATCATGTTTGATTAGTAAACCACAATTTTCTTACATCATTAGTGTGGAAAGGTGGGATAAACTGTAAATTTTTCACCACCAGTAGAACTGGGAAGAGAACTAGAGTTTGTGTGTACCAGGTAGTATGTTGATGCTTTGCTAATCCCAGTTCCTTTAATAATTTCATTTGTTCTTCATATCAGTCCATTAGACTCCAAGAATTTGCATTCCTATTTTATACATGAAGGAAAAAAATCTGGGAGATTTAATGATTTGTCCAAGGATGCAGAATTAATAACTCAGTGAACTGGAACTGATCATTCCTGGGCATGATGCTTCCGCTTCTCACACAATCTTGGTGGATCTTTGTTCTTTCTGGGCCAGAGCTAACTGAGGCGGATTTGTCCCAGAAAAAGTCTTTTCACCTGGTCTGTGTCTGTGGCATTTGAAACAGTCATTCAAACAATAAGAGAAGAGGACTGCTGATTTATAAAGAATACCGTAGGAGACTTTTTCATGTTTAAATCTGGAAATATCTAGCAGTAACATTTTAAACTTATTCTCAGAGTATAAAAATGGTCTGAAAGTTTCATGTCATCCAGCAGAAGATGGCCTCGGAGAGAGTATAATGAGGTAGAAAGGTCTCTGAGGAGACAGAGGTCTCATCTCCATTTAAAGCTCACCCTGAGCAAGTTTCTAAATTCTTCTGGGTTTCAGTTTCCTCATCTATAATCTGAGGGGATTTGAGGGAATAAATCTCTAAGCCCAATTCCAACTCTACAGTTCTCTATTTGATTTTTAGATAAGTTCCATTATAGATAAATTTAGAATACCAGAATGCAATCCAGAGGTGAAGCCTTGTGCTAGATGAGGTACAAAAAGCCCAAATCATTTCTTTTAAAGCCAGGTTTTAACATTCTGCAAAACAGTTGACTTAGATTCTTTGAAAATGTTAATATCATGAAAGAAAAAAGACTGGAGAGCTGTGCTAGACCAGGCCCGACTAAGGTAACCTACCGCTGAACACAGTAGCTAATCTTTTTTTTTTTTTTAAAGATTTTATTTTTTTCCTTTTTCTCCCCAAAGACCCCCAGTACATTGTTGTATATTCTTCATTGTGGGTCCTTCTAGCTGTGGCATGTGGGACGCTGCCTCAGCGTGGTCCGATGAGCAGTGCCATGTCCGCGCCAGGATTCGAACCACCGAAACACTGGGCCGCCTGCAGCGGAGCGCGCGAACTTAACCACTCGGCCACGGGGCCAGCCCCAGTGGCTAATCTTTAATTGATCCTAGATTGCAGTGGGGAACAGCTATTTCAGGACAATAGCGAAATTTGGATCTGGGCTTTATTAGATGATAGTATTATATTTAATATTAAAATGCCTAAGTATGATAATTATATTGTGATTGTGTAGGAGGACGCCCTTACCCTTAGGAGATATATGCTGAAGTACTAGCGATGAAGCGTTAAAATGTCTGCAAATAATTCCCAAGTAATTCAGCCAAAAATATTTTTAAGTCCATAGACAGAGAAGGTGAGAATGGAAGGAGAGGGGCATAAGACAGGGGAGGGAGGGAGGAAGCATATGTGGCAAAATGTTAACAATTGGTGAAACTGGGTGAGGAAAATACAAGTGATTATTGTACCATTCTTGCAACTTTTCTGTAGGTTTGAAATTTTTAAAATAAGAAGTTGCGAGTTTAAAAAAAAGAGGTTTTAGAAATTTAAAATGACAGGAGCAAGGGTGCAGGTACTCTTCTAACGACTGACTTCTGTGATCTTGATCTGTTGCCACAGCTCTATGCATTCATTTATCAGCAAGCACATAATTGTGTGCATAGTTCACCGTCACTTCTCCTGGCTTGATCAGGGAGCTTGGGTTTACTTTGCAGTTGACTAGGATTGATTGCATTAAGCACTGGGCGGTAACTGGTTTCCTGAAGCTTCGGAGGAAGCCGTCTCTTTTTCTAGTTCAGCCTGCAGAACATTTGTCTTGAACTCTTACCTGTCAAGTACTCCTTAGGCTTAAGAAAGGGGGAAAGGCTTCTCAGAGGAGGTGATACTTGAGTGAAATGTTTTAACTTTTGTTTCCTTGTTACTCAAAAGTGATACTCATATATATTGGGGGAAGATTAGGAATTAGACTGGCAAAATTTTAAAAAAGTATTTGTGAGTCTTCTATTCTCAGAACCCAGAAGTAACCATCTATGTCAATATTTAAAAGTGGAGGACAGATGTGATCAGATTTGCATTTTAGAAATATATCACTCTAGATGGGACTGGAGCTTGGGGAACCAAGTGGTCAGCTTTACGGTAACCTAGAAGAGGGGTGATAAAGGCCTGGACAAAGGCATTGGCTGTGGGTGTGCAGGAGAAGGAGCAGGTTAGAATTAAGGTGTGTAGGAAGCGAAGAGGACAGTACTTCCTGCAGGAGAGAGAGGAGTCCAAGATGGCATCTTGAAGAATTATTATTCATCTTGAACAGTTCAGTGAGATTGCCCAAAAGAGAAGAGGACCAAGGAGAGAGAATTTGCTGAGCCAAGCAGACTCCATTCCTTCAGAATTTTGACTAAGGAATATTCAAAGCATCTGCCAGCCGAAGGAGAAAGGATCAGACACGCAGAGTAGAAAAGATGCAAGAGAGACAGAGCAGACTGTGAGGCAGAGGTGAGAGACTGGTCAGCCTCTGGAGCTGCTTCAGATTCTGACAGCCTCCCGGGGCGTCCCACTGTGTGAAGAGGATGGCATGGTAATAATGGGGGAGGGAGAGAATTTGTTTGGGTGGCAGAGGCTGAAGAGACATTGTTTGTTAAATGGGATGAAGTGAAAATAGAAGTAGAGAGAGGGAGTAATTAAAGCAACAAGAGGGGACGGCTGGGTGGCACAGTGGTTAAGTGCACACGTTCCACTTCAGCAGCCTAGAGTTCGCCAGTTTGGATCCCTGGTGCGGACATGGCACCGCTTGGCAAGCCATGCTGTGGTAGGCATCCCACATATAAAGTAGAGGAAGATGGGCATGGATGTTAGCTCAGGGCCAGTCTTCCTCAGCAAAAAAGAGGAGAATTGGCAGCAGTTGTTAGCTCAGGGCTAATCTTTCTCAAAAAAAAAAAAGCAACAAGATTTTGGAAGTGACTAGTTAATAGCATGCGTTTCCTCGGACCTGAGGAAAAGCATATTATCTTCTGAACTGGGAGGAAGGAGGAAAAGATGAGCAAATTGCACAAATAAGAAAATGTTTCCAGGAAGACAGGAGATGAGGGATGATGAACGTGTCACAGGTTAATATCCATGGAGGAAAAATAAAAACCCCTTTTTATAAAAAGCTTTATGTAACCTATCTTATATTAGATGTTTCTTGATAAAATTTTTTTCCTATAAAACATGTAATATCCTTAATATTTGCTTATGTCAACCCCTATTTTAAAAATAGCACTCAATTCTTAATTTGGTTATCTGTCTCACCCTTTATCATTTTATCAAGATAACCAGATCTTCTGATATTTCTAGCTACTTAACATGTAAGCTTTTCAAAGTGTCCTGCTAAAATGTGATTATCTTTGCATTATGGAGCCAACTTTACTTAATTTAGAAGAATGGCGGCTAAAATAGTTCTCTAAAGAATTTTAATGGATGGTTCTGTGGTGTGTGTATTGGTTTGAGTTTTTGTCATGGTGACGGGAAAAGGTCCTTGCACCACAGAAAGAAGTGCTATTGCTTGCCAAGTATAACATTAAAGTTAGTATGTCGTTTTTCACTAAGCATAGCAAACCAGTCTTAAATTTTAGGTTGTTGCTGCCTAAAGTAAAATTAGTGAATTTTTATTTTAAGTCTACCCACTCATTTCCTTTTGTCATTTTTGGTGGGTCACACCCTATCTTTTGACTTCTCCACCCCCAAGAATCTCAGCTGGAGAAGACGCCCTCCCTGTTCTGGGTCACGTTTCTTTCTCTGAGGACCCATCTTTCTCCTTGTTCACCGCTGGTGTGCACAGCTCCCACAGACACTCCAGCAGACCCAGCCTGTCTCTGTGACATCTGCTCCCTCTGATGTCACTCATCTTGTGCTCCCCACAATCAGATTTATCCCCCTCCACTCCCTTATATACCTAGCTCCTCCCCAAAGCCAGGTGCTGGGGTCAGTCTTCAAAGCTCCCATCTGTCCTGTCACAAAGTCTGCGCTCCAGATTTCCCCCAAACTCTGAGGATTTCTCACATTTCTGAGGAACACCACCAAAGGCTCCCATATATTTTCTTTTAGACACTCCTAAATCCTCGTTCCCAGATAAAAGAACCCCCTGACCACCAAGCCACTCACTTCATCAAATCCTTGTTCAAGGATCTATGTATTTATGCTCATGTTTATGTTTATGTGTACATATGTTGAGCATTACCCATTAGAACAGATGCCACCCTCAGAACGTAGTCTTTCAAGCCATATAATGCTTACATGTTGCTTGTTTGGGTCAAAACCTCACACCAAATACTCTTTTTCACATCCTTCTAACATCATTTCTAAAACAGTGTCTCTTTAGCTCTTCTTCACTTTAATCTTACATTAATTTCGTTGGATAACTCTTGATTCTTCCCATATAGGAGCTCTAATTTTTTATATTTTTATTTAGTTTGCTTAATATGTCCCCCCCACGTATACTAATGTTATACTCAGCCTTTTTTGATACAGTGTTCTAATACCAAGGGCCCATTTTCAACATCAGGTTTATAGAAAACATAAAAAATTTAGTAAAGGTTGAACTTTTCCATTCGGAACGATACTAAATTTTTTGTAAAGAAACGTGATCATCAGGCCTCAGAAAAATTTCATGGGGGACTTCTCCCCTTCTACTCTCTCTACAGATTACTGCCGGTTGTGGCCTAGTTCATCTTTACTTTGAACGTATACGTATTGATGAATTTAGACCTTACGTCTCTTCTCTTCTACTTGTCAATAAAATAAAATAAAATCTGAGGCTTATTTCAGAAAAGATGTTTATTTAACTTAATTCACTTTATGTGGACAAAGATAGCTTAGTGGTCCTGAAATACCACAGACAACTACAGATAAGCAAAATTGAAAAAAAGCCATAAATAGTCACTCCTTGTCAACAAAAAAGAAGCTATCTAGATATTTTTCTTTTGGAAGATTTTATTCATCAGGACAGATTTATTTTACAGTATAATACTAACAACACTTGGATAGGTTGGTGGGATTATGAATGAATGTTTAAAAATAATATGCTTAACATTTTTGTTAAAAATATAAAACTATATAAATATTTATTTAAAGCTCTTTTTTTTTTCCTTTTTCTCCCCAAAGCCCCCCGGTACATAGTTGTATATTCTTAGTTGTGGGTCCTTGTAGTTGTGGCATGTGGGACGCTGTCTCAGCACGGCTTGATGAGCAGTGCCATGTCCGCGCCCAGGATTCGAACTGACGAAACACTGGGCCGCCTCCAGCGGAGCGCCGGAACTTAACCACTCGGTCACGGGGCCAGCCCCGTAAAGCTCATTTTTAAAAAGTGACTGTAATGAGTTAATATTTATCACATATTTAAAGTTGGCCTTGAAAATGGTACCTTTTGTTATATATTATTAAAAATAGGGATTATTACTGTCTTGATAATAATTTTTAAATATTTCCCCCAAATGCAACTTAACTGCATACAAACAACTTTATCTGCTTTTAAATATTGACTAGATGTCTTCTTTTTCCTCAGCTTTATTGAGGTATGATTTACAAATAGAAATTGTATATATTTAGGTTGTACAATGTGATTTTTTTTTAAAGTGTAAAACGTGATGATTTAATATACATATATTGACCAAACTTCTTTTTATTTATTTACTTACTTATTTTGCTGAGGAAGATTTGCCCTGGGCTAACAACCACTGCCACTCTTCCTCTTTTTGTATGTGAGTTACCACCACAGCATGGCCACTGACAGACACGTGGTATAGGTCTGCATCTGGAAAGCAAACCCAGGCTGCCAAAGCAGAACGTGCTGAACTTAAGCATTAGACCACCGCGGCTGGCCCCAAACTTTCTTTATTCTTGATCAAGCATGAATTTATTTTTTGGCTTTTAAAATTTAATCTAGTTTTAAAAGAGACATTGAACTTTAGTGTTCAAATTTAAAATTTTGTGGATTACTATGGTTAGAATGTCCCATTTTACTCATCTGTATTCTGATAAGATTTTAAACATTAGGAATACTTTGTGCCCATATATCTTATGATGATGTCCTTGCTACACAAAATTACTGTATTTAGTGAAAGCTTCTTTTAGTCAAGATACGCCCTGGTGCTTCTTGGAAATGAGCAAGTTGTCTTTGGCCAACTGGCGTCTAGAAACATCTCCTTTTTCAAGGAAAGGTAATTGAGGAGTGGAAGCTACCTCTCAATAACTGGAAGATGGCCATGCTCTGGACTCTTACCAATCTTGTTTGACATCGGGCCACAGAATTAAAACTATCTTGATGATAATCTTCCTAGGGCCATAGTCCAAGATATGGCACGTTGATAATTTTTTGTTCTCCTTACCCTTTATTTTAAAGGACCACAAAGAATGTCTAAAATAAGAATATTTGAATATCGGCTCACTTGAAAGGAGAGCTAACTCTGTTTGTATGAGGTCGCTTTTAATCCTGAATCTCTTTTTACTTTCCCCAGATGAGTCCGTGCTATCAGTGTTCATAGTGTAATGTAACTCTCTGTTACACAACAGATCATACTAATTTTTGTTTTCTGTGGCATTTCTTGGTTTTGTTGTCAATACTTAGAATACAGTGATTAAGTTTAAATAAATGAATTTTTGTATAGAGAACTATACATTCTTACTCAATAAATATCTATAATAATATGGCCCAGCCATTGGGCTATAAGCAGGAGGAACAAACATAAACAGAATACACAGTCCCTGCCATCAAGGAATCCACACTCTAGGATGGTTTTATGCACTGTGTATACCTGAGTGTACATGAGTGTGTGTACAGATCCTTCTTTGTGAAAACTGTAGCTGATTTTCCATTGTTGAAAATCAACACGTTGTTTTAATTTTTAAAGGTAAAACTGACATTTGAAAATGCACATGCTGTGAAAAAGGAAACAACTGAACCCAGACAGAAAAAGGCACCGTCCAACACAAGTGATTTAGTGAAACTTCTGTGGGGAGAAGAGGTGGAAGGTATCCAGCAGAATATTCTAAACACTCCTCATATCGTTATGTACCTCACACTGCAGCTCGACTCGGAAACATCAAAGGAAGAGGTGAGTGTCTTCTCAAAGTGCAAAGGAAAAAGTAAGGACCTTTTTTATAGTCTTCAAAATGAATAAGTGCTTTTCTGAGTCATTCTATATCTTTATGGTGTGGGTATGTTTTGTACACAGCAATCTTCTAATTGACAAGTTTGTTGAGTCCATTTATAGAGATTACTGAAATATTTGAAGTTTTTCTGCCATCTTTTTAAAGATTTCTGTTTGAACTGCTTTTTCCATAATATTTTTCTTACCTATTTTTGGTTGCTTGTATCATTGTTATTCAAAAACAGTATATGCTCTTATTTTTTTAGTGATTACTCTTAAAATTTCACCATGATGTTTGTCTTAACAGAGTCTAACATTAAGCACTATCTTAACCCCTTTTCAGAATAATCCAAGGCCTGTAGTACACCCTAAGTCCACTTATCTCTTTCACCTCCATGCTCTTGTCGTCAATATTTTAGTGCTATCATTTTTTTTTTAGTTCCACAAATTGGGCATAAGTATACTACTAGTACTGCTACTGATAATTATGACTTTATACATTATAAAATGTATAAATTATGTATTATGAAATGCATATTTTATACACTATATTTCATGCATATATTTCCTTCTTTAAATTTACATATATGCTTGACATTTTCTCTACTCACTATTCTTTCTTGCATCTCAGACTGTCCTTATTTGATTATTTCTCTTCTTCCTAAAACATGTATTTTAGCTATTTCTTTTTAGTGCAAGTCTATTGGTGATAAATTCTTCTTGTTGTTATTTATCTGATGATGTCTTTTTCACCTTTTCTTGAAAGGTAGCTTTAATTCGACATTATATTAATTAGAATAGGCCAGTCACTATAACAAACAACCCAAAATCTCAGTGGCTTAACATAATAAAACTTTATTTCTCATTTTAATGTAGTATTTGTTCATGTGGCTCAGGGATTGGAGCCCTTCATCTGGTGGTTCCGTTATTCCCAAGGGCTTCCGAACCCCCTGTTGGATCTTCACATCTAGTTCGCTAATGAGAGAAGAGAGAAAGCATGCATATCACAAAGGACATTTCAGAGGCCTGTCTTAAAAGTAGGACCATCACTCTGCCCAGGTTCCAGGTACCTAGAACTAGTTATATGGTCTCTCCCGATGCAAGGAGGTGTAAAATGTCTTCCTGTGTGGCCAAGAAGAAGAGGAAGTCAACACATGGTATTGCTAATGCCACTTAGGTAGAAAGTTATTTTCTCGTATCTGTTTGAAGATAGTATTTCTTTGTCTTCTGACTTCTGTTATTGCTGTTAAGAAGTCTGCTGTCACTCATCCTTTGTAAGGAATCTGTCTTTTATTTTCTTTCTTCAGTTTCTTGCTTCTGCTATGTCCAGACTTGTTTTTTAACCTCTCCATTGTGTTTTCTATTTAAACAGTCATATTTTTACTTTTAGAAGTTCCTGAAAAGTTTTTAACTGATCTGTGTTCTATTCCTACACTCTAATCTGCCGTGCTGTTCCTAGTAGTCTCTTGTTGCTTGCTTGTCTTAGTGATTCTATGTATTTCTCTAAGCTTTTCATACATAGCTCTTCTCTATTCTGTGTCTGCCCAGTCCACTATCTCTAAGTCCTGAGGGGACTCTGATTTGTGGTGGCTTGCCTTCTTATATCCTTGGGGATCATTGACTAAACTTATTGCTTGATTTTGTCTTTGGGAGCCCTGTGATTCTCAAGTGGGAATGCCCTTCTCCAGAGAGAATTTACTTCTGCTTCTGCCACTGACCTAGGGCACCTCAGCCTTACTCAAGGGTCTGGGTTTAGCGCAACCGTCCTAGGCTCAGCTTACCTGCCTAGCCACCAGCCCAATGCTCAGTGTCCTGATTAAAGCTATTGTAGGCGTCAGCCCTCAGGACAACCCTGCCTCCGTCCCTCTCACCACTCCCAGCTGAGGCCCCGGCTTGCTCTGCTGTGGTGGAGAAGGCGGTTGGAAGGGTATCGAGAGGATGTCCCTGGAAACCCTTCTACTTCTTACATATTCAGCAGTTCAACAACAGGTCTCTTTTGGCCTGGATATAGTTGTTTTACACCACAAGGGTCTCTCAAAGCATCTAGATTTCCCTAAGGCTTCGAGCAGAAGTGAGATCTATAAAGTTTTTACCTAATTTACATTTCTTTGCTTTTGAAATCTTTGCAGCCTATATTCTCAATGCCAGAGCCATTTTCTCCAAGGAATCTATTTCCTTGTGTTGCTTCTTCATATATCCAAATTTAGTCAATAATTGAAATGGAAAAAGGATTTACTTACACATATTTTGGTAGTTTTCTGTGTTTTGAAAAATACATAGATACCTAAAGTTAATAATTGTAGTTTCTTGCATGTGTTACTAGTCCTTTGTATCTTTAAAACAAATGAGAAGTGTAACCATTTATTATGTAAAACACACAACAAATTTCTGGGATGGTGGCACCCTGAATCTTTCTAGGTCGTCTTGGAGTAGGATACTGCTGAGGCCTTTTGTCATCCTTGGCTTTCTTTCCCTGGGAAAGTGTATAGATGTTTCTTGAATGAACAGGTTTCTCTCTGTTGACAGCCCTGTAATTAACATTGTCATTAGGAGAGGCTTTTTATTCTTACTGAACAGAGTGGAAGCTGCTGCATGTGTATGCTGCTGACAAGTGCTTTAAAATACAGCTAATTAAATTGGTTAGGAACGGTAGAGCTTGCCAGGTCTTTAATAGTGAGCCTCTCTGGGCTGGTCGCTGTAGCGGTTGGAATAGAAACTTTCCCAAATGACCTTTGTTACTGGTGTGACTTATTTTTACAATAGAATGTCATAGGGTCATTTCATTTTCATGTGAGTTACGTGTTTAATAAAAGCTTGTCTTCTTCAAGTTACAAGATTTGGAAATTTCGAAAAACAAGTCAAAGTATATGGTTATTTGTTTAAAGTGGTGTTTGGTATTTGTCTAAATACAATAAGCTTATTTGCTAGTCAAGGTTTAATTTATGAAGTAAACGTAACAGAAGACCTTAACTGGTGTTTGATTTAATTTCTAGAGATAAAATGTTTTGTAACTGTTTTTACCCTAGAAATATTGCAAGAAAATTTGAGTTGTTAAAGTGTATTTGGCCAACATATTCCATAGCAATTTGCATATGTTGAATGTGTTAATAAGTGTAAAAAAAAGGTGTATCCAGTTTATCATTATTTCTATTTAATATTAAAAGTTGCCAAGACATGGACTTCAAGTCACATAATTATTTCTTGTAAAGAGAGACCAAAGCAAGGTGTAGAACACTTTAGAGAGAGAACGAAGGAAAAGATGTGATATTTTAAGAGTTTGGGCTTTTAATAGTGTCTATATTAATATTTATGGATATTGTCATTACACAGCATAACTAGCAGCTGCTCTGAATTCTCCGTGGTTTCTATCTAGAAATTTTTGTTTTGCCTTGTGAGAAAAATACCATGTTGCTTTAAGTAACAGCAAAAAAATGAGGTACAGAATGATTGATCCCTTTGTATAAAAGTTCCAGCACAATGCACATCCTGATTTTGAAATTTATTTTCTTTTGTAAAACTTATTTGTTTCCTGGGAACATGCACTTCTTGAAAATAGAAAAATATTAAGCATTTTGTGAGTTATCTTGTAGATCTAGTATTTTCCATAATTTCAAAGGTGCCTGTTAAAGTTTGAATTCACATTAATCTGTGGTGGGCAAACCCTTTCAAATTTAAGACAGATAAACTTGTATAATATCAAAGTACTCCTTTCTTCCTATATACATTACTTTAATTTTGTATTTTCACTTTGTGAGTTTAATTGCAGTTTTTTCTTGGGTTTAAGTAAAGATTTCATGATTTCACCAAAGATGATGAAGATTATCTTTTAAAAGTCAAGTAATGAAAGAAAGTAAATTTAAAGACTCCTAAGAGTTACATGTGGTGTCTGTGTAGATGTGTAAACACAGGAGATAAAATCTGAATAATGAAATATAATAAAATAGTAGTACTAGATTTATTATAAAGGAAATTAAAGTTTAAAACATTATTCGAAATTAATTATAATTATTCCAACTAATCAATGAGTGTCCTATTCACTGTATATTTTGGTATCATGACTAATTTTGACAGTCTCTAACTTATTTTCAGATGTGGTATTTTAAATACCAGGCAATGTGTTAAAATTCCAGGCATACTTCTCTCCTTGTGTTTGAATAAAACTCCCACTGAAGCTGGAAGGATTCATTGTTTTGTTCTTCACTTACTACAAAGTCTGAACTTTCCATGACAAAAATAATGATTGGAAAATTTGGAGAGTTTGATCATTTCTATTTCTTTTCATTTAACAGCAGGAAATTCTTTATCATTATCCAGTATCTGATGCATCTCAGAAACTTAAAAGTGTGAGAGGGATATTTCTCACACTCTGTGACATGTTGGAAAATGTAACTGGGACACAAGTTACTAGGTAATAATTTATTCTTATTTATCTTTAATTCTGTTTCTTTCCAGTTCTTTACCTTGGTTCTGACAAACAAAATACTAATACATGTATCTATTATACAAATATTTTTATATCTATAATGTCGATATCTATATAGCAGATATGATGTCTGCAGACATTTTGTTTCTCACCTAGGTTATTTCTACCAGTCATCTATTTAAAGTGTAGGTTTACATCTCCATGTTTTGGCACACTTTAATTAACCAAGTTAGACTGAAGACCTATGCTTTAGAATTTCTTCATGAGGATTATATCTCTTAAGCATGGCATTACAGTGAGTCTGTGTTTTGCCATGTTTTAATCTTGATTATTAACTTGCTAGGCGGTACCTTCATGATGGTAAGAATGACAGAATGCTGAATTTTTCATATAGTTCAAAATATTCTGTTCTTACAACGATACAAAAATACCAAATATATGTATACTCTAGGAAGAGTATTCAGACTATAGTGTTGTTGGTGCAAGTTCACTCAGTGATGGATAAGCAAGACTGATGTCAAATAATTTTTTTTAAATAAAATATGTCATATAGTCAATTGTAGAGCCATATATCCCGTTCCACATTGATGTATCAAGCCCTGACTTGTGTTGGGTTTTTTTGTAGTTGTTTTTTTGCTGTGGATGATTGGGCCTGAGCTAACACGTGTTGCTTGTCCTCATCTTTTTTTTCTCCCCAAAACCCCAGTATCTAGTTGTATATCCTAGTTTTAAGTTCTTCTAGCTCTTCCATGTGGGATGCCACCACAGCATGGCTTGGCGAACAGTGCACAGGTCTGCACCCAGGATCTGAACCGGCAAATACCAGGCCACCAAAGCAGAGGGGGCGCAAGCTTAACCACTATGCCACTGGGCCGGCACCCAAGCCCTGACTTTGAAATGCCGTAGTTCACTTACGGGAGGAGGGGGCTCAAAGCTTTTGAATTTTGTTTTTTGGGGTTTTTGTTGTTTTTTATGTAAAATAAGTCTAGGGGTTATAAACCATTTTTCTTCCTTAATATTACAACAATTTTAGACTTTACAAAAACAGTTTATCTCAAATTTTAAGAGATTTTAAAATATTAAGTTGTATTTTCTAAGACTTTAACTTTTCCCATCTTCTGTTAAAAATGACACCTCTGTGGTTTTAAGATTATCTTTTGTTTTCCTTTTTCTCCCCAAAGCCCCCCAGTACCTAGTTGCGTACTCTTCGTTGTGCGTCCTTCTAGTTATGGCATGTGGGATGCTGCCTCAGCGTGGTCTGATGAGCAGTGCCATGTCTGTGCCCAGGATTCGAACCAACGAAACACTGGGCTGCCTGCAGCGGAGTGCAGGAACTTAACCACTCGGCCACGGGGCCAGCCCCGACACGTCTGTGGTTTTAAAAGATAGGACCTGCAGGACAACAGGAAGAAGAATTTCCTTGTTTTTCTAAATAAAAGTCATGTTTCACTCTGGGACTTTTAATCTAGTCTGTGTAGAAGACATTAGTTCATTTTAAGACACTAGTAACTTAGGCTCCATTCAGTGTATAAATTTGCATTCGGAAAAGCATGTTGTAGGCCTCATTTTTTTGAACAACTTCATTGAGATATAGTTCATATATCATGCAGTTCACCTATTTAAAGTGTACAGTTCAGTGGTTGTATATTCACAGGTACGTGCAGCCGTCACCAGAGTCAATTTTAGAACATTTTCATCACCTTAGAAAGAAACGCTGTACCTTTTAGCTGTCAATCCACTTACCCCATTCTAAGCCCTGGGCAACCGTTCATCTACTTTCTGTCTCTATAGATTTTCCTATTCTGGATGTGAATATGAGTAGAATCATAATATGTGGTTATTTGTGAGTGGCTTCTTTCACTTAGCATAATGTTTTCAAGGTGCAGGCCTCCTTTTTAATATTATTAGAAAGAAAATTTAAGTTTGTTTAAGTATTTAAGTTCTCCATATGGATTTGATCTCTTTTAACTGTAAAGGATAGATATTATTTTACTTGATATTTAGATCTTGTTAATGATAAGATATGGGTTAAACATGTGGAAAACAGTAAATAAAGGTAGAAAACTTTTTTGTGAAACAGTAAATATGAAAATAATTATTATTTCAAGGATACCTTAGCAACATGTGTATCTTTTACTGCATACACTGTTTTAAAACTACAGCGAGGGGCTGGCCTGGTGGCGCAGCGGTTAAGTTCGCACGTTCCGCTTCCTGGCGGCCCGGGGTTCACTGGTTCGGATCCCGGGTGTGGACATGGCACTGCTTGGCATGCCATGCTGTGGTAGGCGTCCCACATAGAAAGTAGAGGAAGATGGGCATGGATGTTAGCTCAGGGCCAGTCTTCCTCAGCAAAAAGAGGAGGACTGGCAGTAGTTAGCTCAGGGCTAATCTTCCTCAATAAATAAATAAATAAATAAAACTACAGTGATATTAATGTATGACTATAAAAGAGTCTAATATTTGTCTAAAAGTATATGCATTTTTAAACTTTACTAATGCAAAAGTAATATCCCTTTTGAAAAAAATCTAGCAATTCATATTTAAAATCCCACATATTTACCTACTACAGTATAGAAGGTACACTATATCCTAAGGACTCAAGAGGTAAAGACTGATGTATGTATTTTCATTTAAAGAAAGAAAACACTAAATATATTTTTAGTTTATCTTCTTCCCACCGCCTATACATACTACAGAAGGGATCATTATGTTCTCTATATATCCATAGTTCATTATTGTATCTCTTTTTAAATTTGTTTTCCAACTTCATTGAAGTACAGTAAACTGCACATATGTAAAATGTGCAGTCTGATCAGTTTTGACATGGTTATAGACCTTGAAACCATCACCATGAATGTATAAATATATCCATCTCTCCAAAAGAGAACATGTTAAATCTGACTTATACTTTGGTTACTTGCTTATATATCTATGTCCCATGTTGAATTATCATCCATGCCTTCCTTTCTTTGTCATCTCTTTTGGTAATCATGTTCATAAACAGACAATCAGAAAAGATATGTTAAACTAACACACTGTGATAGAAGCTTTCTTTTGGAAAAAATAGTATATAGTCACTAAATGTTAACAAAAGAGTTTACTTTTGTATGACCTAGGGTTTTTTGTTTTTTTAAAAAATATTTCAGAATATATTTTTGTTGTTATACAATTCCTTTCTTTTTCTGTGTGGCTGTTAAATATATGCCAAGAAATTTGCTTATCAAGTATGTTCTTAAAGCATACCATACGTAATCTTTTATGAAGGCTCATTTATAATTTTATGACATTTAAAGATATTCTAATTTCATCTTGACTTTCTTTTTCTTAGTTCATCCCTTCTCTTAAATGGGAAACAAGTTCATGTGGCTTATTGGAAAGAATCCGACAAGTTGTTGTTAATTGGCCTGCCTGCTGAAGAGTAAGTTGAAATTTTTGTTTGCCTTAAAATCATTTCTAAAATACTGCTAACAAAGTCTTTCATAAAAATTGTGACAGTTTTGTCAAAAGGCAAGCTCTTTAAACAGTTTTACGATTTAAAGGAGTATTGCACTAGTACAATAGCTGTCTGTTCATTTGTTACAAAAAGTGCAGAAACGTGCCAGGAAAGCCCAGCTAGACCAATTAGTAAGCCCGGGGGCTGTCAATACACTTTCCTCTGAGATGTGGCCAGTATAGAGGCGGCTGAGAGATGACATTGTCCTCTGCTCAAAATTTTGACAATATCATGATTTGGATTTTGTGTGTTTACAGTTTTTTGTAAAACTGAGATTCTGGAGAATTAAGGATCAGCAGAAAGGTATTTTGCCCTCATGTTGAGCACCTCTGACAAAATAATGAATATTGAATTCTAAAGTGACTTTTCTAATGGTACATCTTATATTTTCATTGTCTCCTTAACTTTTTTGCAAGTATTTTGAAATATATCTTATTTTTATAGTTGGAGGTAAGAGCAAGGTTGACATTTATAATGAGCTGACTCTGAACTCAGGGACTGCATTAGATATTTTACATTCATTAATCTCATTTAATCTTCAAAATTAGTGTGAGGGGCTGGCCTGTGGCTGAGTGGTTAAAGTTCCACATGCTCCACTTCAGCGGCCCAGGGTTCTCGAGTTCAGATCCCAGCTGTGAACCTACTCTACTCACCAGCCATGCTGTGGAGGCATCCCACATACAAGGTAAAGGAAGATTGGCACAGATGTTAGCTCAGGGATAACCTTCCTCAAGCAAAAAAAGAGGAGGATTGGCAACAGATATTAGCTCAGGGCGAATCTTCCTCACACATACACACACACAAAAATAGCTTGAGGTCTATTTAGTGATCACTTTCCCCATTTTATAAATGAGGTTATGAAGAGAGAAGAGTTAAATAACTTGCCAAAGTTCACATAATCAGCAAGAGGCAGAATTGGAAATTGAATGAGAGTCTGTCTGAATTTTCTACTACACTGCTTCCCCAATGTCGTAGGATGTTAAAAGCTGGGGGGAAAGTGGGGTAGGAATATGGAGAAGTCTCAAGGAGAAGGATTTAACCACTGATAGACTAGTCTATGTCCCTGTTCAATGAATTTTAAAACTTGTAAAGTAGACTCTTACCTACTTTAAAAAATAACTGGGCAACTTCTATTAAACTATGAAACACACTTTAGTTTTCCCATTTGGTCCAAAGAACCATTCATCATATATTGTCTACCAATAGTAATCAGATATCAAAATAAATAGTATAGTGTGTGACTGACACAACTTAAGAGAATACTGATTTAGGTAAATTTTCTTTTGGTGTTGCTTTAAGCTTCCCAAGGAAGAGAAAAGTGGACCCAAAAATGCATATACAGCAATCTGAGCATGAATATGATTATTTTCTGTTACTAGTGACTGTTAACCAGATTTCTTTCATTATGTAACGGTGTATTAGTTATCTATTACTGCGTAACAAGTTACCCCAAAACTAAGGGACTTAAAAGAGGGAACATTTATTATCTCATAGGTGTTTTTGCTAGTCAGAAACCCATGAGCAACTTAGCTGGGTGGCTCTGGCTCAGGATCTCTCCTGAGGTTGCAGGCAAATCTTAGCCAGGGATGCAGTCCTCTGAGGGCTCACCTGGAACTGGAGGATGTGCGGTTTACGCACATGGGTTACACGCATGGCCATTGTCAGGAGGCCTTAGTTCCTTGCCATGTGGACCTCTCCATAGAGCTGCTTGAGTGTCCTCACAACATGTCAGCTGGCTTCTCCCGAAGCAAGTGATCCAAAATAGAGAAAGAGAGGGAACCGCAAAACCTTCAGTGACTTAGTCTTAGAAATGATAGACTGGCATTTCCACCACCTAGTATTTGTTAGAAGTGAGGTATAAGTCCATAGCACACTCGAGGGGAGGAGAATGAAGCTCCACCTCTTGAGGGGAAGAATATCCAACAATTTGTGGACATGTTTTAACGCCACAAACAGGAACTCCAAAGGAGACTGCAGTGAAAAATACCAAAATGATTTTGTTTTGAAGGTGACTTTAATTTTCGACAGAAAGAGATAAGATCTATCATTAAATGTGGGGTTTAAAATTTTTAACATGAAGGGATAATGGTGCTATGACATATACTAGATGATGGCTCTCTTTAATCAGCTAATGTATGTTTTTCTGTCTAAAAAGGGATTATAATGAAATCTGCTAGGAGACCGTGCTAGGCCAGTGGGTTGGATTTGAAAAGCTGGGTTGTTTTGAAAGTGTGTGTTTACAAGAATTATAGAACATCCAGAAGAAGATACTTTAGGATGTGGTGGCAGGATAAAACATTCATTTTTCACTTTTGTAGTAGCCCAAAAGGCAAAAGAAAATAAGCAAATAATACAAAGGAAGATAATGGTAGTGTAGGCAATTAGAGAGAGGAGAGGAAGGCCCAGCTAAGGAACTGAGCAGAGGCTGCTCAATCACATTCTTTTTTTTTAAGGAAGATTAGCCCTGAGCTAACAGCTGCCAATCTTCCTCTTTTTGCTGAGGAAGACTGGCCGTGAGCTAACATCCCTGCCCATCTTCCTCTACTTTATATGTGGGCCGCCTGCCACAGCATGGCGTGCCAAGCGGTGCCATGTCCACACCCAGGATCTGAACCAGCGAACCTCGGGCCACCGAAGCATAACATGCGCACTTAACCACAGCACCACCAGGCCGGTCCCTGAACCACATTCTGCTGCCACTAGCCAAATTAGTTAGGTAAATAGAGACAGTTTCCAGGAGAGGTTTGAAGCCACAAAAGGACTGTCACTGCTGACCTCTGGATTCAGGTTGTGCCACAATACGGGGTGCCCTAGCCAACTCCTCAATCTTTATTATTGAGGGGGGTGGATAAAATTTAGAGTGGTCTTCCCTAAATATTTATGTCATTCCTATCCTGGAGAACTTGGAAGATCCCCTGTATTCCCTATCCTGAGCTTCAACTCAAAAATAAGCCCTACCAGCTTCTTTACCCAGTTCTCTTAATGCTGATACCAGCTATGCTATACCAGATTCTTTTCCTTATTCCATCTTGTTTCACGTAGCCGTGAAAGATAAGTATTATTATTCTCATTTGTTCAAACTGGGAAATAGTTTTAGATTGAGAGGTCATGCACAGGCACCGCCTCAGTGTCAATTCCTATGTCTGTATCTCCAACATTGTGCATATGGTTTGTAATTGAACCGGCAGCCTTGGAATTTTTCCCTCATATGTCTTCATGCTACTGCCTGTGCATTTCCCTCTTTACTACTATGCCTTTTACAAGCAGGATGAGAAAAGTGCCGCCTTGAAAAAAGATAGGGGGGGCACATAATCCAGGAACAAGTGTTCTCAGAGGGGCGATCATCCTGCATGATCTCCCTGCAGTGAGCAGCAGGAAGCTAACCTGGCAGACAGTGTGAGGTAGTGGAGAGAGTAACGCTGGAGCTAGAACATGGAGCCCACCAGTAGGTTCCATCGCTTTGTGTCCTTGCACAAGTTACCTAACTTCCTGGACCTCAGTTTACCCATTGGTATAATAGGAATAATAAGACCTACCTTGTAGAATTCTTACATGGCTTCAATGAGAAAATGTTCAGTCTGTTTCTTTCTTTCCTTTCTCCTACTTTCTTTCTTTTTTCCATTTGCTTCAGGCATGTCTTTCTGTCACAGGAGTTGGAATTTCAGTTGAGGTGTGGGTAATAGTGGAAAGTGTCAAGAATTTAGCATTTCTTTCTATGGTCCCAGGTACTGTGCTAACTGCTTTATATGCATTAATTTTATCTAATCCTCAAAATGAACCTGAGAAGGGCTTAGTGGGTACTGTCCCCAGTTTACACAGGAGGAAACTGAACCCTAAGGAGGGTTAAATAGTTTGCATATAGATGATGATATAAAAAGTCCCTACTTGACCCATGCTAGAACCCCAGATCTGGACATCAGAGTCTTCCATTGCTAAGGCAGTAAACAACCATTTTACACAGCTACACTCGCAGTTGACACACATACTTTTCACATTCCTTACATATAAAATGAAATGTTCAGCTTTTAGAGGTGTATCATTTGATTATGTTATAAATGAACAGATGTATTTTTTCTTTATTTAGAGTTCCTCTTCCTCAGCTAAGGAATATGATAGAAGATCTTGCCCAAACCTTAAAATTTATGTATAGTTCTTTAGATAGGTAAGTACTTCTTTAAATTGAATCTCAAGTTTTAAGTAGATGATTCTAAATCACCTTTTGTACCTAATACTGTTCCTTGGTTGAAAAGCTAGTTGTTTGGAGATTTTCTTGTTCTTAGAATTTTCTCATCCTTTTATTACTGGCTTTTATCTAGTAGCTTTGGGCAGTTTTTCATTGGATCCACTGCTTTTTCTTTTTTGGTCTCATATGTTACTTTAGTAAAATAGTGATGTAACCACAATTATATTCTGATTTGACGTATTTCTGTAGGGGCAAATGTAAGAGCATTTCTTCATAACATATACAGAAAAGAGTGAGAAGATTTTAAATAAGATTTTTGGTTTTTTCTTTGACTATAAGACCATTGTCAAATTCACTATCTTAAAATTTGATACTTCTTTCTCAAAAAAATTTTTAGTAAAATAAGTGTTCACTGTTAAAATAAATAAAGACTTAGTAGAAAAAGTATTGACTATTTAGTTTCATGTGTATCCTTCCATGTATTTTCTATACAATATGAATATACATATGCTCTTTTGTTACACATGTGGGCTCATATTCATATTTTTCTGCTTCTTAACCTTAACCTAAAAAACCTTCTGCTTTTTTTTTTTTGAGGAAGATTAGCCCTGAACTAACTGCTGCCAATCTTCCTCTTTTTGCTGAGGAAGACTGGCCCTGAGCTAACATCCATGGCCATCTTCCTCTACTTTATACATGGGACGCCTACCACAGCATGGCTTTTGCTAAGTGGTACCATGTCCGCACCCGGGATCCGAACCAGCGAACCCCAGGCCGCCAAGAAGCAGAATGTGCGAGCTTAACCGCTGTGGCACCAGGCCAGCCCCACCTTCTGCTTTTTTAACCTTGCAATATAAGGTGATGCATCCTTCTTGCATCTGAAGGATGGAATTTTGAGGAAATTTGAGATAACTGTTCAACATTTGAACATGTAAAATTATGGATGGAAAACAGATTTTTCTCTTTATGGGATTTTTTTTTTTTTTTTTGAGGAAGATTAGCCCTGAGCTAACATCTGCCACCAATCCTCCTCTTTTTGCTGAGGAAGACTGGCCCTGAGCTAACGTCCCTGCCCATCTTCCTCTACTTTATATGTGGGATGCCTGCCACAACATGGCTTGCCAAGCGGTGTCATGTCCGCACCCGGAATCCGAACCGGCGAACCCCGGGCCGCCAAAGCAGAATGTGCAAACTTAACCGCTGTACCACCAGGCCAGCCCCTTTTTATGGGATTTTTGTAAATCCCAATACTTCAGAGGGCTGAAATGATATCTTTGCTTTCAAAGCCTTAAGCATACATCAATACAAGCTTCTAGTTATGAAGTCAGTCAGTCATGGGGATGTAGTGTACAGCATAGGGAATATAGGCAATAATATTGTAATAACTTTGTATGGTGACAGGTGGTAACTAGACTTATCATGGTGATCATGTCATAATATATATCTAAATATCAAATCACTATGACGTATACATGAAACTCATAGGATATTTTATGTCAATTATATTTTGATTAAAAAAAGTTAAAAAAAAAATTTGAAAACAATTTACACATTTTACCAAAGCATAATGGAATCAGCTCTCTGATTATCTATAGTTGATCTTTGTTGTCACTGTTCTCGAAGCACCTGAAGGAATTTTCTGTGACTCTGCCGTCTGGGAAAATCATCTACTTTGCAGCCTTGTCCTCCAGGAGCCTCTTAGCAGATGCTTCCCTCTTAAACCTGATTACTTATTAGCGTTTTCCAAATGTGTGTGCTACAAAAGGCCGGGCAGCCACAAACAGTGCTTTTACCTTTTACTAATAAGGAACTTTTTAACCAATGAAGAGTAAGGATGTGGTTATAAACTACCTCCTTAAATTTACACTAGATGAGCAAACCTTGCTATGCTTTGCCCTAACTGAAGCTTTCTTGTTTTCATAAAACCGGAGATAATCAAAGATTAAATTACTGCAATGAATTCCGTACATGAAGACAATTGAGGTTGTTCTGCAAATTCCAATGGAGTAGGTTGGGGACAGAGGGACTCTTAATTTCTCTAAATTTCATCCTGAAATTTAGCTTCCATTGATTTGGAAGTATCTCCAAGTTGGCAGCAAATTTAACTAGTTTCTTCTTGTTTAAGTGAAAATTTGAAAGGCAAACTAAGATAATAAATGTAAAGATCCTTTGAGTGCTTAAAACCAAGCAGTATGAATCCAAGATGTTAAGAGTCATTCTGCAATGACTTTTTTCATAAGAAGGTTTTTTCTGGTTATGAATGCTCTTAAAGGCCCATTGTGAAAAATTATGAAAATCCTAAAAAGTGCAAAGACTTAATTATCTTTTTCAGGTTGTGAGCTGGTTAATTCCCTGTGAGCCGCAGAAAACTGATTGTACATGAACAAAGTTTATTGTTGTGATCAAATTAAAGATGTAATAGTTTCCTTCACTATTCCGAGCCAATCTATTAGCAAATCCTAATCAGTTTGTCTCCAAAACGTATCTCAAATCTATCCGTTTCTCTCCATCTTCACTATTACCCTGTCCAGCCACCGCCATCTCTTTCTACTACAGTAACCTCCTAACTGGTTCCCTCGCCTGCATTCTTGCCACTTGAATTAATTTCCAAACGCAGTTAGAGTGATCTTTCTATGTTACTATCTGGCTCCCACCTACCGTTCTGATTTCAGGTCTCAAACCACACCTGCCCCTCTGCACTGCTCTGCAGGCACCCTGGCCAGGCTTGTTCCTCTCCTGGGGCTTTTGCACACTTTCCTCTCACTGGACTTTCTTGACATTGGAATCTCAGCTTAAATACCCCATTCTCAGAGACCCTTCCCCAACCATTTGATCTAAAATAGCCGACCAGTCACATCACCCATTCACATGGTCCTCTTCTCTGTCTGGTCCTTTGTACGAGTTCATGTTTTTACTGTTTGCTCATGTGTTGTTTTTCTCCACCCGAATGTGAGCTCCACGGGAGCAGAGACCTTGTCTTTTATCTTGATATTTTTACTGCTGTACCTCCAGCAGTGAGAACAGCGCCTGGAATATAGTACGCACTCAAGTAGTTTGTTGAATGAATCAGTGAATGTTATTCTGATATGTTACGGCGTATATGCCAGTTATTGTGTTATCTAGTGGGCTATTCCAGTGAGTGGTTGCAGGCGATGTGGTATTACTTTTACATGGCTAAAATGAAGTGTTTAGAGTCTCTTTCTCCCTCTTTTTTTTTTTTTTTGTAAGTTCTTCCGTAGTTATGCCTTCATTAGTGAAGAAGGGAGGAAATAACTTAGGCTAATTATGTGCTTACCGTGTACTACTAAGTAGTAAGCATAGTAGGTACTTATTATGTACTAGGTACTTTGCATGTGAGTTAGATTCTATTATCCTCATTTTTAGAGAGTTGGAAATGAAAGTTCAGAGAAAGGTCAGAAATTTTCCTGAGATATCTACCTCCTGAGAGCAGTGATAAGATTCGAAACCAGATCGGCTCTATTACAAAGCTCAAATCTCTTTATTATCGTGTGTTGCCTCAAAGATACTGGGAGTTGTAAATGGCTGAAATAGTCAGAGGTAAAAGCAACTTAGGTTTTTTACACAAAGCCTGTTCTATTGTAGACACGTCGCTGTGTTAGCTCTCTGGTTCTTCCAGAGAGCCGTCTACTCAGAGCTTTTGAGAGTATGTTTTAGGGTAAAAAATACTGACAGGGTGAACTTCTGAACATACTCTCTGAGTGACGTTAGAGCAGTACTTCTCATTAAGGGAGAGGAGTAAGGAAGAGAGCCTGTGTAGTTGGGAAAGATCTGGTCGCCTTAGGAGCGTACAAATGATGACCACCATTTCCATATGTTGTTCTAACTTACAGCTCTTGTTTCTCCAGTGCCTTTTGCCAGGTTGAGAATGTTCCTCGTTTGGATCATTTTTTCAGCTTGTTCTTTCAAAGAGCACTTCAGCCTGCTGCACTGCATTCCAGTGCCAGTCCCAGTGCACAGCAGTACGATGCTTCCGGTGCGGTACTGTTAGACAATCTCCCTGGAGTTCGGTGGCTCACACTTCCACAGGAAATCAAGGTAATCTTAGGTGTCATAGATAAGAATGAGACCCAGTTGCCTTATAAGTCTTTATCTTCTCTCTTTTTTTTTTCCCCTTGAGCTTTCTGTCATTTTCGGGATTGTGGGTAAGAGTTAAAGAGGCAATTGGTTGATGAAGTAGAAGACCCAATGCAGTGAACTCAGAAAGAGAAATTTTTCTTTCTAAATAGAAATTAGCTCTCTCATTTTACTTTAACATTTAAGCTTTGTCCAAACTTGGAATTCTTTTCAGAAACCATAATTATTCGATGTGTCTTACTTTTGAATTTTGTGACTTTGATTTTATAATGCATGGTGATCAAGTTAGGGTTATGTTTCTATATAGATTAAATGTAGATGAAATGATTGGCTAGCAAACGATATTCTTAACTAAAATACAAACTCCACTAATAATAGCAAAATCTTTCTTTCCATGAACATATGTAATTTGCTTTTGTCTTGTACTGTAGATAGCTTACCAGGGGTAAGACTTCATGATGGTTATCAGTGTGATTTTAGTCATATCTGTAGACCCAGAATAACTTTACTGTTGAATGACTGAAAAGATCATTTCATACATTTTCATCACCAGCAATCTATTTAGCCACAGCATTTGTATTAGTATTAAATGAGGCACTATGCCATAGCCAGTTCCCTGCCCATGAAGAAACCCAGGCCATGTTGTAGTAGAAGCCCAAATAAAGATTCTACTCTTCATGAAATCCTACAACGTATGATCCAATAAATGCCTTTTTGACAGTTTAGTAGTAACTTACACTGATATATCAGTTGCTTTGCTCAGTTTCCTCATCTGTAAAATGGGCACAATGATAGTACCTACTTCACAGGGGAGTTAAGTGCTTACTGTCGTGCCTGGCACGGGTAGTTATAGTTGTGAGAGTATTATTATGTAATCATTATTTGGAAGGAGTTGAGCAGTTAGAGCATGTTTAAAGGAAATTGCCTTCTGGCATTTTCTATTTTTTTTTATTTTTAGAGGTTGGCACCTGAGCTAACATCTGTTGCCTGTCTTTGTTTTTTTTCCCTTCTCCCTGAAGGCCCCCAGTACATGGTTGTATATGCTAATTGTAGGTCCTTCTAGTTGTGCTACGTGGGACGCCACCTCAGCATGGCTTGATGAGTGGTGCCAGGTCCACACCCAGGATCCGAACCAGCAAAGTCCTGGGCCACCCAAGTGGAATACGTGAACTCAACCACTCGGCCATGGGGCTGGCCCCCTTCTGGCATTTTTATTTTGTCCTTGCCTTTGTCAACTGCCCACTGCTGGATCTTTTGATATCTCAGGCCAATGAGTATCATTTTCCAAAATCATGTAAAAACTAAAAAGTGTGAGATATGTAATTCTACTCCCGCCAGTGTTTTCATAAGAAATATCAACGGAAAGTAATAGGTAACTTTACCTTTAACAGAGAAAGACCTTGCCTCCAAAGTCTGTCTCATGCTCATTATGGAATCTTTTTTCTTCTGGAAGACACAGGCCAGTTTCGTGAATCAGAACGTGCTATCCCATGAGTCCTGCCATTCTGGTCTTGCAGTTGCCCAAGTTCTTTCCTCTGTCTCAGAGTCTCTTCACTAAAGAAATCTCTTCCCTCAAAATATGTAACCTCTTCTTTTTGTGAGAGTAGAGGTACTTAATGTTTTTAGGGGCAATGTCTTTAGACTTTGGATACATTAAGGTTAAATACTGTCTTCCCTCTACGAAATTTAAGACAGTTTAAAATATAGCTTATTTTGGTCTTATAAATTCCATGTGAAGGCTACCTCCTGTATTCAGAGTTCTTTTTTATTAGCATTATTTTATTTAGCCTACTTATGATTAAAAGGACTGTATGCTTTTATTTATTTCAACCTAAAAGAATATCAAACTGAGAAATCACTGTGAATTCTACTGTACCTTTTTTAATTTGTTGCCTCAAATCTCAGCTGCTGCTTATCTCACCAAAGCTCTGATTGCTTTTATCCTTGTGAAGTCTAACACTACTGTATGGAGATGAGTCTGTGCCAGGTACTCAGATTTCTGCCATGCTTTGTGGAATCCAGAAAGGTCCTCTGGGTGTTCACAGTTTAGTCGGATAGATGAAATTAATACATAGGAAACAATGAGGGTGTGGCTTAGGTGTTTTCTGTATTTTGTAGTCTGGTTAAGATATTTGAGAACAATATTTTTGGAGAGAGAGATACCTTCTGATAAAGTGGTCTAAAGGTCTCTGATGAATATAAAGTTTGAAAAACATAACCTGTGAAGTTTTTGTTTTTGTTTCACCAGCAAACTCAAAGAACTTAAACACTTTCTTGTTCTCTTTGAGATTTCTTACTGTGTTAAAAATCATAGGGTTTGTTGACTATGTATCTTCTAATGGAAAATATTAAGGAATTTTATGCCTTAAGAAATACAGTTAAAAACAACGTCTGTGGGGTAACATGTGCCTGATACAATTTAGGTAGAAATGTTTTTTCTTTTAATCTTTATTGTTTTTTTGTGTGTATGAGGAAGATTGTTCCTGAGCTAACATCTGTTGCCAGTCTTCCTCTTTTTGCTGGAGGAAGATTGTCACTGAGCTAACGTCTGTGCCAATCTTCCTCCATTTTATGTGGGATGCCACCACAGCGTGGCTTGACAAGCGGTGCTAGGTCCTCACCAGGGATCCGAACCTGCACACCCTAGGACCCTGAAGCGGAGCACACGAACTTAACCACTACATCACCAGGCCAGCCCCAGAAACAGTTATTTTTAAGTTGGAAAAAACTTAGGTGTTCTGAGATTAGTATATAATGGGGTCTCACTTCAATTTTCTTTCCCAGATGTTTGAACATTTCCTTATTTTGTTTGTTTACAGATGTTCTTTTTTATCATTTTTCCTAAGGTACACAGGAATAACTAAGAGAAAAGATACTTTACCTTTCCTCTTAAGGAATATGAAGAAACAGTTATTAGTAAACTTGTACATTAGTTACAGAGTTCAGTATCAGGAATAGCAACCCATTAAACAATAACGTTTCTGAGATCAAAAACCACAAGTGGGTAATCTTCTTTTTGTCCGGTAGTTTTTCAAAAGAGAAACCATAGCCACACAAAGGAGAACAAGAATTATTTGGTAGATGCAGAAAAATGTAGGTCACAAATGCTTAATAAGCCATACCATGTGAAAAGCATTGAAAGGCATGACTAATGTTTCCAAAGCTTTTGTTATCTCAGTGAGACACCATTTGTGAAACAGTCCTGCAGAGAGTGCTTTGGCCTTTAAAAAAAAAAAAAGCATTCTTTTTCACAAATAGCATATATGCTACAAGCTTCAATTGCCAGTAGTTGTCAATTTATTTATATGCATTATAGATTAAATTGCAGATTGAATTTATTCTGTTTTTAAATTTTGAATGCTTCAGGGAGGAACAAATACATGAAAGAGTTCAGGCAATTTCTGTAGAAACAAAAGCTAAATCCTAAGTAAGAGGTTTTTCTAATAACTCTGTAGGGTAGTTAAACTGTGCCAGATTCCAGGGGAACACTTGCCTTCATGTTTTAATCTGTGAATAAAGATTAACAGTCCTTTTATATCAAACATTGGAGAGAGACACGGAAGAATATTGATATTTTCCTAGAATCCACCTGTTAAGAAATAGACAGGAAATAGAAAAACAAAAACAACTCAAAACAGATTAACTACATTGATTGATATTTTTCCTTTAAGAACTTTAATAGGTTAAAAGATTTTCTAAATTAATTTGAGATTTAATTTTAAAATGCCTATATGTTAAATAAGTTAATTTTTTTTGTAATTGCAAAACTTAAAAACAAGATGATCCATTTGGGGACGTTTCTTAAATAACGCAAAGGAGAAAGATACTTATTCAATTCTTCAAGTAATGTTTAAGTACTTTTATATGGCCATTACTAAAAAGTAACTAATATGAGTTAAATGTTTGCGTTACTCTTTTTTTTTTTTCCCCGCATAGATGGAATTAGACACGGCACTGAGTGACTTGGAGGCTGCAGATTTTGCAGAACTGGTAAGAGAAGCAGTGGATTTTAGGAAGGGCTCAATGTTGATTTCTTTTTTGTAAATCAGTCATTTTTCTAAATATTTTCCAAGTAGGCATGTAATAATCTTGAAATAAGTAACCTTAGGTCTCTATTTTGACACGGACAAAATCTGTTTTGCTTGCCTTAAGATTTTCCACTCAGTTAAAAATATTTGTTACATAGTGTATGTATTATGATTAATTACATTAGTATCATTAAGAAGTGGGCTTTGAGGGGCTGGCCCCGTGGCCGAGTGGTTAGGTTCGCGCGCTCCGCTGCAGGCGGCCCAGTGTTTCGTTGGTTCGGATCCTGGGCGCGGACATGGCACTGCTCATCAGACCACGCTGAGGCGGCGTCCCGCATGCCACAGCTAGAAGGACCCACAACGAAGAATGCACAACTATGTACCGGGGGGCTTTGGGGAGAAAAAGGGAAAAATAAAATCTTTAAAAAAAAAAAAAAAAAGAAGTGGGCTTTGAGAGAAAGGACATCTATGTAATATTGATTAAATTAGTTAAATACCATATAGATTTCAATTTAAATTAGAAGTATCAGTATAGTTTTTAACCTTTTTTACAAAAAGTATAGGGGCCGACACAGTGGTTAAGTTCGCTCGCTCTGTTCCAGTGGCCCGGGGTTCATGGGTTCAGATCGAGTGAGGACTTACACACCACTCATCAAGCCATGCTGTGGCAGTGTCCCAGATACAAAATGGAGGAAGATGGGCACAGATGTTAGCTCAGCAAGTCTTCCTCCAGCAAAAAGAGAAAGATTGGCAACAAATTTTAGCTCAGGGCCAATCTTCCTCACCAAAACAAACAAACAGACAAAATATTTTTGCTGGCTCTGTCCAGTGAAAAGGCCTAGAAATAGTGACCATTCTAGGAGTGATGGGCACTGCTAGTACCCAGGCCATTGTGTATAAATAATAATTCTCACTAAAAGGAACGAAGGCTCCTAAGAGAAATGGCTGATTCCAGATTTGGGGCTGAAAATGTACAAGGTAATCCCAGCAACATCTTGTTGTATCAGAAATAAGAAGCTTTCAAAAATTACAAGGATTAATATATGGTTCAGGTAATCAGGAGACAACTTGAAGAGCCTCCCACTTGAGCATCTATACAGGTATTAACAGATTGAAACACATCAGATATGTTTAAGTCCATGAGTTCATGATGATATTAAAGAACAAAAGAGACTTACTGGTCAACTTTGCAGGATGCAAGAGAACCAGCTCATTGTGAAAACTGGTAAATAAGGAGGAAGACTCAAACATCTACCTTTCCTATCTGAACCATACCTCAAAGTTACCAAATAGAGATGAGGGGGAGTTTCTCTTTATGGAAGTAGTCTACTTAACATATCAAGAAGGAATGACAGAATTGGAATATCACCGTTTTGTAATCTTCCAATGAATTAATGGGTCTCAGCAATGATCATCAGTGGCTGTTAACATCACAAAAAGAAAGAGTCAGATAGTGTGTGGCTCCTGATGGAAGCACACAAACCACCTATGAAATATACTATCAGGCCTCAAGATCTAACTACTAATTTACGGGGAAAAGCAACATGTTAAATGACCCCATTTTGGGGAGAGGGATTGCGATCAGCAAAACCCAGACTGGGAAACACTACAGGACAGTTTCTTCAACAAATAAATTAGAAAGAGGAGTGCAGGGGGAGAAGTTGAGAGAGAACATATCAGTTACAAGAGACCTAAGAAACATATCAACCAATTGCAATATATGGACCTTATTTGGATCTTGATTGAAACAAACAAAATTTTAAAAACATCTTTGAGACATTCAAGGAAATGTAAATGCTGGTGACTGGATATTAGTTGAGAATAATTCTTTAGTTGTGGTAATGGTATTATGGTTCTAGATATTTTTGAAGTCTTCTCTTTTAGAGATACATTCTCAAGTACTTACAGATGCAGTGATTGAACATCTGGGATTGGTTTTGAAATAATTCAGCAGGGAGAGGGAAGAAGGAGAGAGGGATGTATGTGAAACAAGATTAGCCATGTACTAGTCGTAATTGAAGCTGAGTGATGTTGGGTACATAGGAGCAAGTTCTTTTAAAAAGTAAATGGGAAGTGAGCAAGTAGAAGCAGTGAGTTGGATCATTCTCAAGAAGACTGCTGGTGAAAGTGGGGAGAGGATGATAGTTTGGAGAGTGGCTTAGTCTTAACTAAGATCCTGAGCAAATGGAAGGGTATTTGTAAGATAATGGAAAGTTAAGCATGGTGAATTCTTTGAAGGTCATAAATTTTTTCACTGACAGAGAATGTTTAGATAGATACTAATCATCAGGAGCAGTTTAGATCTAAAGTATTAAAATATGCAAGTTTTAGGAACTTATATGTGATAGATTTAATTAAAACTCTAATGCTTGGCTTTATGGAATATCATTTTTTCCTGCCTTTATGGAAGATCAGTTTAGTGAGCAGTGGAACTAACATTATTTTCCGTGGTTAGAAAAGGATTGATTGGAATTCCTTGGATACAGCATCAAAACACAATCCATAAAAGAAAAAAACTGATAAATTGAGAATGTAATATGATACAACTACTTTGGAAAATAGTTTCGCAGTTTCTTAATAACCTAAATATATACCTACCATATGATTCAGCATTATTCTATTCCTATGTGTTCACCCAAGAGAAGTGAAAGCCTGTCAGTAGAGAGACCTATACACAAATGTTCATAGCAGTTTTATTTGTAATAGCCAAAAACTGGAAACAATTCACATAACTGAACTGTCCATCAACAGGTGAATAGACAAACAAATTGTGATATATTCATGCAGTAGAATACTGCTCAGCCAAAAAATTTGGTGGAGAGTGTTGAGGGCACTGTTGTATATCTCAATTTTTGTGGTACTTACACAGCTTTACGCCTTTGCCAAAACTCGCAGAACAATTCACAGTGAATTTTACCTTAATTAATAAAGTGAAATTAAGGATCTATTCTAAACTTTTTGTGAAATTAGATTGAAGATTTAATCTTATATCCTAACTTTGTGTTCTTTCTTTGGTTATTTTAAAATTATTATTAAGGTATCTTCAATAAATTCTTCTGTTCCCCTTTATGGTCAATGGTCAACCCCTCTCCCTTCCTGCAGCCCCTGGCAACCACTGACCTGTTTTCTGTCCCCCTGGTTTTTCCTTTCCTGGAATGTCATATAACTTGAATCGCACAGTAGGAAAATTTTGGGGTCTGACTTCTTTCACTTAGTCTAATGCATTTGAGATTCAGTCATGTCATTGTATGCATCAGTAGTTCAGTCCTTTTTGTGCTGGGTAGTATTCTATTGTATGAATGTATCACCATGTTTATCCATTCCCCAACTGAGGGATATTTAGATTATTTCCAGTTTCTAATTTTCTTTAGGTTTTAATTTTTTTTTAATTATAAAAATAATACGTGCATATTGGGTAAAAATGCAAGCATGGGTTATTAAAACAAATGTCCTCACTCCTCATCCCTCTCCCTGATTTCCATCCCCAGCTGTAACTGCTGTTATAGTTTGGGACATATTCTTCCAGACCTTTTTCTGTACACATGCATACCCGCATACAAACCAACACATGTATATACATACGTGTAGATCATTGAGGGGTGCTATGTTTAACAAAAATAAGACCATAGTGAATATTGTGTTCTGTAGCGTGCATTCTTTGCTGAACATTATATCCTAAAAACGTTTGTGCCTGCTCATATAGATTAATGTTATTTTTTTTAACAGCTGTATGATATTCTGTGTTATGGACCTACCTAATTTGGTTAACCATTCTTCCATTGCTGAAGTTCACTTTGTCTCCAATCTTTGCGTATTACAAATAATTCTATCATTAACTTTTTATACAAAAATCTTGATTCTCTTGTTCAAGTATTTCTCTAGATTTCTAGCAGTGGAATTAATCCAAGGGTATATGTAATTTAATTTTTTTTTACGTACGATCCAGTTGCCGCCAAATAGGTTGTACCAATTTGTCCTTTCAAAATAAGTATATGGTAATATTGGATATTTTAGGTGATGTATAATAGAAGCTTTTTATCTTGATAGGTTTGTTTTAGTCCCTCTTGGAGTAACAAATCTTACGTTTGATTCTTAGATGTCTCTAATCAAGAGTATCTTAGAAGAATAAAAAATAAGATTGTTCTCAATCAAAAATAAATATATATGCACATTATCTTTCATCCTAAAACCCTAGTATATTGATTTCTAAAGAAGGCACTATGAAAAGTTTAGTCACTGAAGAATATAATTGCCATTTTAACTATTGTAGCTTAACTAGGATTTGTTTTTTTCGTTAAAAAAACAAAAAATATAAATCCGTTGTTGTTTTTCCCCCCAGTCTGAGGATTACTACGACATGAGACGGTTGTATACGATTTTAGGGTCTTCTCTATTTTACAAGGTAAGTTGAAGCTTGAAATTTTTTATAAATGTCCAGTTGCTATATGAACAGACCTAAAGTAAATTTTCTCAACCTTTTACAAACATGAAAAATATATTTATCTCTTTTCCTCTGAATGTCGGTACCGTAAAATTAATATCTTAAAACAAGACTTGCACCTACATATTTACAAATACAATAAGTATTTCTGGTTTCCTTACATTCTAAAGCATTTGCAGATGTGTAAAGGAGACACAGTACTTAAGAAGCCAAGTGTGTAAGAGGCAAGAGCAATACTTCTTGATTTCTTTTTGCAGCAGTGTGCATTTTTCTTATCTTCAGACATAACCATGCATCTTTTTAGTAAATCTTCTAACATTAAGTAGTTGGCTTCCATGTAAAGCAAATTAAGCATCAAATGGATTTAAGAATTTTCATTTTTCAAAAATATTTTAAAGCATATCTAAAAAAGAATCAGACAATACAGAAGGGTACACAGTGAAAAGTAAGTCTCTCCCCACCTCAGCTCTCACTTCTCCACTTTCCCTCTTCAGAATTCACTTCTTTTCTGATTTTGCCAAACCCTTAGGCTTTTACTGCTCAGAGGTGATCTTGCTTTGTGCCAAAGTCTACCTGTTGTAGGCTTAAGTTATCATAAATATTTGATCTCTATTTGACCTCAGGGAAGACGACATTTATTTTTACTGCGTCTTCATTTATTCTGTTTGAATAAGTACCTATAAAATTCTTAGAAATATATTATGCAGTTATTGTTTGATATCACTGGTTGACTTTTGTTCTTTATGGTTAAATTCAAGGGTTATTTGATCTGCAGTCATTTGCCTAAGGATGATCTTATTGACATTGCTGTATACTGTCGCCACTATTGCCTATTGCCGTTAGCAGCAAAACAGAGAATTGGTCAGTTGGTAATATGGAGAGAAGTATTTCCTCGACATCACCTCCAACCTTCTACAGACTCAAACACTGAAGTCTTTCAGGAACCTGAAGGGAGATATTTTTTGCTAATTGTTGGCTTGGTAAGTTTCCCTTGGCCTCTTTCTTGGGATTTTTTTTTCTTTTGCTATTTAATAAGTAAATACACAAACAGACATGATAATTTAAAATTATGAGCATGTCAAATACCAGTATTCAATGAAATGTTATATGCCCCTTATTCCTTTTCTTTTGTTTCCATTTAATACTCGTGGAGAAATATTAATGAAACCCAGGATAAGATTTTAGCAGGTTCTTAAGATCTTTTGTTCCCATTTCTATAGTGGTTTTATGCTCTGGTTTGTTTGGGGAAATAGAGGGAGACATGAAAAGAATATAGAATCAGAGTAAATCTGTGATTGTAAATGAAAGGACTTCCAATAATTGAGGCTCTTCGAAAGCTATCTTAGGCAACTCCATGTGCCAAAAGTAGTGACTGATGGTATATCAGGATAAGGCAATATGAGATTTGTCTTCAAGGGTGATCAGGAAGCATTGAGAATAATTAAGAAGGAAAGGGGAGGAAGGAGTTTTTAATAATCGCCACATGATTATCCCATGTCTTTAGTATTCATAAATTTATGCATGCATATTACATATAAATATTTTCATGTAGCTAAACCTATATTAATAATTTTTTTCTTATAGAGACATTATATGTTATGTGTACTATTAGAAGCTGGAGGCTGTGCATCCAAAGCTATTGGGAATCCTGGACCAGACTGTATATATGTGGATCAGGTCAGAACAACTCTTCACCAGCTGGAAGGAGTAGATTCCCGCATAAATGAATGGTTAGCATCTTCTCCAGGCCCCTGTTTGTCTTGTGCTGACTGGTTCCTTGCTGGATCACATGAAAAATTAGATAGTTTGACCACCTCACCTATCCTCAGTATGCTGCAAGGTACTTCCAAAGTAGCAACCTCTCCAACATGCAGAAGAACTCTTTTTGGTGACTATTCCTTAAAAACACGTAAACCCAGTCCTTCCCGAAACAGTGGAGGATCTGACAATGGCTGTGAAGGTGGAGAAGGTGTTGGCCTGAGCGCCTGCACTACCCTGGATGCAGTACGGAAACAAAGAGACTCTCAGGGCTCTGATGGTTCAGAAGAAGGTGGGGCCTTGCTTAAGGTATGTGTTCCTGCAAGTGTGTACATTCTGGGGGCTAAGCTGTCTTTCCAGACCCTATTTTATAATTGCAAGAGAATTTTTAGTGGCAGATCATTCTTCATTTGAACTGGTGGTTGTTTTAATCACTATTAGCAAACCAATGATTCAGAACCAAAAAGAGAAAGAAATATCAAGTGATAAAACAGTAGCCCCTTAACATGCAGGACATCTGCTTGACATGACCTAAAAGTAGGGAAACTTTAATCCTGCTTCCCCTGTTCATCTCTTTCTTCTCTATTCACAATGTTAACAGGGAAAATCCTTGGTGTGAGGCATTTATGGTGCTGATCTGACTAAATAGCCAATGAAATGTTCAGCAGAAACAAAAAGAGAATCAGAAACTTAAAAAATATATATGTATGTACATATTTGTATGTGTTATTCTATCTTGTTATGGATTTTTTTTGTCTGTACCTGTAAACGTCTGGTCTCCATACTCAAGAATTCAAAATCTGACTATAAAGCAGAGAACGTTCATTTTTCAGATTATGTATCATTCTTCTGTGTTTTTTTTCCATGAAAATACAATAACACATCCAAATGATGATTAGAGTAATCACCTTGGGAGGCTTTGTACTTATTCTAGTGACACTGCTCTTTCAAAACATTTTCGAAACTTGTCCTTTGGGTGGATGGAGGTGATGCCAGACAAGGCATGAAGAAGGAGGAGTCTGAGAAGGGGCACGAATAAAATATGAGATTCTGAGTGTCATGGCATAAATAACCATAGATTCGCTCTCCTAATTCCAAACAGTAGAGCTCTCTTGGAGCCCTAAGTGGATGTATTTAGGAAGTAGCCACATTGGTACTGTACTCATTATCCCAGTCAGTGAAATTGGTAGGAAATATAGTTTAAGAGAATTTGGATAGATTTAAGAAGCCATGAGAAACTCAATTAATCTCTAAGATTCAGTTGATTAAACACCTACTATGAACCAACGGCCATGCTACACAAAGGACATACAAAGGTGAATAAGACACAGCCCCTAACTTTGAGGAGTGCAGAGTCTAGGGAGAGAGACAAGTATGCATCCAAATAATTGTAACAAAACCTGGTAATAGCTCTGGTAGAAGGTTTTCAGGGAGAACTATCATGTCCTCCTCTGACATGGCCCTGGGGTCACTGTTAGCAAAGGATAAGCCAAGAGGTACAAGTTAGCATCAAAACTATTGAAAAGAAACATTGCAAAATAGTAAGTAGTCTTAAAAGGATTTTTAGTGTTTACGTTATTTTTGCTGTTTGATTTCATTCTTAGATATAAACTGATCTACTCAACTGTATTTTTCAGGTCACTAAAAAGAAGTCTGTTCTTCCAAATCCATTTCATTTGGGGAACTTGAAAAAGAACCTTTCAGAAAAAGAATTGGAAATATATAACACAATGAAGTAAGAAACTTCCATATGATATTCTTTTTCACTTAAACTCGGTGTCTTCAAGGAGTTTTGTAATGAGAAAGTACTCGTTCATAACATGTGGAGATTTTACTCCAGAAATGTAATTATGATATATCTTACATACTGAAGGTAATATCTATGCTGTTTCTCTAATTTTTTCATCACACATATAGGAAACATACTCATAAGA
This sequence comes from Equus przewalskii, assembly GCF_037783145.1. Classification (NCBI taxonomy): domain Eukaryota; kingdom Metazoa; phylum Chordata; class Mammalia; order Perissodactyla; family Equidae; genus Equus; species Equus przewalskii. The sequence continues at coordinate 101,160,671 of NC_091832.1, read as the reverse complement.
GATTAAAAAACATACAAAGTAATATTTCCAAATGTGGGAGTCCCCCTTTATCTCTCTTCCACAGGTCACCTCCCTTTTATGTGTCTAATTTTTAAATTAGACTTTACTATTTTTAGACTCTGGTGGATGCTGTGGTGTGCTGCCCAGATAATTCCTTAGCCTGGGGTACCCATTCCTGGTGCTCGGGAGTGATGGCTGCTAATGGCTCACAGCTGAGTCCCTCCCTGCCTGGCCTTGCCCTACTTGGAAGTTTATTGTCTCAGCCAAGGTTCCTTACAGCTTCTCCCTGGAAGTAGCCCACATCTAATGACTAATAGATAAGTGTGTACAAAGGCTTGGCCTCTTCCTAAATTCAAGACAACTCTGAAAGGCCATCTAAGCTTCAGAGTTGCTGGTGGTATCTGCTGAGACCTGTGTTTCAACGTCAGTGAAGTTCAGCTTCTCCCTCTGCTCAGTCCTTCACGCTTCCCCCGACAGGTGTTGCTCCCAGGAGTACTTCCTAGTAAACTTCCTCCCTGCGTCTCTCCCTCTCAGAGTCTGGGGCCAGGGAACTGAGCCTGTAACACCCTCTTTAGAAAATAGGTAAAACTTCAAACTTACATTAAGTAGAGAATTCTGAAGTAAAAGGAACTGAGAGGAGCGTGTTTAGCAACTTACACTGTCTATATTATTAAAATATGAAATATTACATACTCACTTGTGCAACTATTATGTGGTGATAAGCAAGTCTGCCTGAGCTTTGCCTAGTGTTTAATTATGATGTCATGTGTGGGATCAATTAGTGTAACAAACTCTTTATCTGAATAAGTAGATGTGTACAAATAGAATTGACACAAAAAAAGAAGTTCAGAGTTACCACCTTCTTAATCATTGAAATATTTTATAAGTTCAAATATGTATGTCACAGAGTTGTCAGGAAAAGCTTTTTCTGAAGTCAGGGCAAAAACAGGTAATTTGTCTGCATAAAATAATGCATTGGAAATTTAATGTGTTAAAATTTGATATTTAATGACTTCAGATACGATATTTAATTTTTTAATAGTTAAAAATATTTTTTAAACAAAGAAATCTAAGTTAAACCTTTTGTGGAACCCTGAAACACCTTCTTAAAATCCTAGTCTTCCATTAAATAAAAACTACTGCTCTGAAATTTTATTACTTCCATAAATGTTATTTTTTTTAAATATCTGTGTTATTTTGGCCTTTTCTCTGGTAAAAGGAAATTCAGTTTTCCAAGTCCCATGTCTTAAACATAAATTCATATGTGATGTAAACCATAGGCATTCCTATTTAAAAAGATGCTACAAATACATATTTATTCTCTTTTTAAAAAAATTTGTTTTGTTGAGGTAACGTTGGTTTATAACATTGTATAAATTTCAGGTGTACATCATCATATTTCAACTTCTGTGTATATTACCTTGTGTTCACCCACAAAAGTCTAGCTTCCATTCATTACTGTACAAATGTGCCCCCTTACCCCTTTCATCCTCCCCCCATCCCCCTTCCCCTCTGGTAATCACCAATCTGTTCTCTCTATTAATGTGTTTGTTTGCTTGTTTATCTTCCATATGTGAGTGAAATCATATGGTATTTGTCTTTCGCTGTCAGACTTATTTCACTTAGCATAATACCCTCAAGGTTCCTCCATGATTTCACGAATAGCAAGACTTCATCTTTTTTATGGCTAATAGTCTGTTGTGTATATGTGTACACACATCTTCTGTATTCACATACACACATCTTCTTTATTCATTCATTCATCGATGTGCACTTAAGTTGTTTCCAAGCCTTGGCTATTGTGGATAATACTGCAATGAACATAGGGGTTCATATATCTTTTTTGAATTAGTGTTTTCCTGTTCTTTGGATAAATACCCAGAAGTGGAATAGCTGGATCATTAGTCTCTTTATTGACATGGAAAGATGTTCATACTATGTAGTTAATTTAAAAAGTGTGATATAAAACTGTGTAATATATTATCCTAATTTGTATATACGCATTTTTGTAAAATAAAAATATATAACATATCAAAACTAATAATGTACACAAAACATTTTATTCAGTAACCAAGTCCTATCCATTCTGCATTCTAATAATGCTTGATTCCATTCAATCCCTAATGGTGCTACCCTAGTTCAGGCTCCCATTTTCTCACCTGATTTACTGCAGCAGACTCTCGACTCCCAGCCTACCCCGAATCCATTCTCTACTGCAGGAGTGACCTTTCTGAAGAACAAAGCTAATGTCTGCTTTTTTTACAAATATTTTATCTTCCCTTTGGGTAATTCCTTGTTTGATGATTTTTAAACTTTCATTTTTTACACTAAGTGGGTTAAAATACATTGAGTGAGTTTATGGTTTTCAAGAGCTAAACTTGCTCATTGTTCTTTGGAGGCTTTTTGGAGAGAAAATTAACAATGACAACAAAAATATTAATTCTAAACCTCCCGGAAAAAAAACCTTATTAATAACTCTTTTTTAAAAGAGTCATTTCTATTCTGTACCTTTTCTTGAATTTTAAGACCTCTGGATTAAAACGTATGTTTTAAATTATTTTTCTTTTTGAATAATCATAATTTCTTTCATCTTGATTGAGTTTTTATCAATTAAAAAAATATAAGCCACCAGTTGTTAATGAGCCAGCCACCTTTTGGAAATGTATGAGAAAAATTTGTAGATGATCTCCTTCCATGCCTACCCTGATCTCAAAAGAAAACCAAGGCCATAAGTCAGCGATAAGAAGAAGTTATTCTGATCATGCTGCCTAATTTACAGTTTAACAGGAATTTAACTAGCACAGCTGATTGAGTCAGTATCTAGGCTAAAAGCTGGAAGATGCCTTTTCTTTGCCTCTGTACTTAAAGCTGGAAAAAAGTCAACTGAAGGAACTTTGTAGTATAGACAATAGAATTAGAATGGAGCAGCCTGAGTGTTTGAGATGCAGATGGAGAATTGGTGTCCGTATATTTAAAGATTACCCATCAGAAGTCAGCAATGGAGAGGAAAAAGCAAGGTATAGTGGAGCAAGCTTCAGAGTCAGCTAAGCTCTGCCCCTTGGCCGTGTGACCTCAAGCCAATTAATCCAAGTCCTCTGAACATTGATTTCCTCACGGTTAAAATGAAGAGAGTAATATTTAATACCTTGCAGCGTCCTTATGAGAATTAAGACTAAGATGTTGTAAAGCACCTACCCTGGTATATAGAGAACATTCCATATATGATAACTATTATTGTTATTTTATTGTTGCTGTTCTTTAGCTCTTCTTACTACTGGTAGAAATAAGCAGTACTTACAGGTTCTGCTGGCCTGTCTGGGACCTAAATAGGGGAAGAAGAAGAATGGAGAAATGAAAATATAGTAAGAGAACACAGAAGAGAAGGAAGACTGTAATGATGAGAAGCAGTAGAATGCTACTCGTAATTGCTGTGGGATTCTAGAATATTAACCCAGCTTTGCAGTTGGTGATAACCATTTTGTTTTTCTTCAGGATCATCAGTTTGACTATCATGGTAAAAGACTTTAATGCTACTAACTTAAATGTGTTTAGTCTGTTGGAAGATGTTTTTGTATGTGGTCTACCCTAGACTGATACCTTGCTTATGGTTTGTAGATATCTGAGCCAGACAGGACTGAGTTATTCATTACCAACCGTGGAAAAACAAGGTTTTAGCCAATTTGGGTTGGTTAGCAAAGGGATGATTAAGTTACTTGCAAATGAATTGGTGTTTGTTTATCCCTGCATAACAAATAGTACTTGCCTCCACAAGGAAATTGATAGTAACTCTAGCCTGTACTTCAGTCAAAGGGGAAGAGGAAGAGGGAATTAAATGTTTGGCCTAGTTTCCGTTCCCTAATTGAACTTCTAGTATTATGTTGTAGATAAAAGCATATTAGGAGTCTACAAAATTCAAAATGAAGCAATGTTTTTAAGTTTACTTAAATATCTTTTTTCTTTTCAAGATTGACATCTGGTCCTGAGAACACACTTTTCCACTATGTTGCCTTAGAAACAGTGCAAGGGATCTTTGTTACTCCTACCCATGAAGAGGTGGCACAGCTAAGTGGCTCTATCCACCCTCAGCTCATAAAGAATTTCCATCGCTGTTGTCTCTCCATTCGTGCAATTTTCCAGCAGACATTGGTGGAAGAGGTAGGGCACTGCTATAAATATAGTTTTCTGCCAATTTCATTTCCAGATCTCTAAATATTCTCCCTAAAAGTTTTTTAATCAATGTGTCTAGCAATGACTATTTTCATTTAAATTTTTTTTTAATAGTCACCCAATCTAATTTGAGTGCCAAAAGGATTATACTCAAGGTACTTAACTTCAAAGCATTGTTTCACAATACTGAGTTTGATGTCCTGGATTAGTGTTTCAGGAAGTGGTGGACCTGTGCTTTTCTATAGCAAAGTAGAATATAGTAATTTGTAATGTAAATTCGCCTCTCCTATTTGATATCTGTGACTCAACCATTATTTGGACAGTAACATCTGCCAGTTGGTAACTCTGATCATTCTTTAAGTATTCAACTAGCAGTGTAAGGTATTTTGGAACATAATGAGGTAAAGTACAGCAGTAAACACAATACTGTTGAAGATGTTTTAGCCACTTGATTGGTTGGTTGCTTGCTTGCTTTTCAATCCAGAATGAAGTTTCATTTAAATATTGTACATGTTGCATACAATTAAAATATCAATTAGATTGTTTTAATGGAAAGGAAAGATACATGTTGATTTCTTGAAAAGGGTAAACATGCAGAAGTTTACTTGTGACTGGTCAAACATTATACAGCTAAGAAAAACCTCTCTGAGGATGATTGTAATGTATATAGGAACACATGGTAAGGATGCTAAATTTGTGCAGAACTTGGGTTAAAGGTGGAGGAACATTGGGCTGCGAATAAGGAATCCTAGACTGAGCCTCGACTCTTCCCATATCGTCAGCTATAAAATGAATGGGCTGAATGATATCATCTCTTAGGACTCATTCAGCAGTAAAATTCTGTGTCTTATAGGATTTCTTCTTTGAGCTGTCAGAAATTGGTATTCAGCATAATGTTATGTTTGACCATGTATCCCTTTGTGCTTTGCGTTTTATGCTTCTCCTTTCCTATTTAACAGATTCTATAAAGGAACGTTTCATTAACTTACTCAGTAATATTTACTAATGTAAATTAGCCTTTCCCATATTATTTAAATATTGAGGTACCTACTATGCAGTAGGCACTATTCTAGGTGCTGTGGATACGGCAGTGAACAAGACAAAGTGCCTTTCCTCATGAAGCCTATCTTCTAACAGGGGAGACTAATGAATCAGCAAGTAGTGTAATATGTCAGGTAGGATAAGTTTCAAGAGGAATAATAAAACAAAGTAAGGATGAGAAGTGGGGGTTACTATTTTAAAAGATCCCTTTGATCATGTCAAGTAATAGCTGAACAGAGACCTGAATGAAGTGAGGGAGCAAGCCATGCGGCAGATCTGGAGGCAGAGCTTCCACAGAGGAAACAGCAAGTGCAAAGCCACAGAAGTAGCTGTGGCTGAGAGCACTGGAGCAGACTGCATGGGGAGGAGAGTGGTGGGAGTTGAGATGGCCTGGGTAGCAGGGCCTGATAGACTTCAGGACTCTGGGCCTTGTTATGAAGGGGATGGGAGGTTCTCAGTCTGTTCTCAACAGAGCAGGAACATGGTCTTTAGTTTTTGGAAGGATCACTCAGGCTACTGTGGGAAGAACAGACGCTGTAGGGTAGCAAGGGTGGAGGCAGAGACAGTTAGGCTATGGAAATTCTCAAAGCAAGAATGATAGTGGCTTTTGGAGGCTGGATATATTTTGGAAAGTAAGCCAAAAGGATTTGTTGACAGATTAGATGAGGATTACGAGAGAAAGAGAAGAATCTAGGATCACTCCACTGTTTTGGCCTGAGCCTTACAAAAAGTCTTTATATTCCAAATGAATCATTGTTTTGCTAATGATTTAATCAATGGGAAATTGAGAGTGTACATCAGAGGAAGAGACAAATACTGCTTTGGTATATGTGTTTTAAGTATATTAAAAAATCATCTATTCATTTAGTAACCTCCTCATTAGTAATCTATTCATTAAGTATCTACTGTGTACCAGGCACTGGTGCTTTCAAAAAATACAAAGATGAAATGTTTCTGTCCTGGAAAAAAGCTTATAATGTCTTCTGGGGAAGAAAGACTTACAAACTGCTAGTATAACGTAATGTAAATACTAATAATATAGGGCTGTGAACAAAATGTTCCCTGGGAGAGTCAAGGGACACTTTATGAAGTCTCTTTTAGGAGGTGGCATTTCCAGTATAAGGAAGAGTAGAAATTTTGCTACTGGTAAGGAGAAGAATGTCATGGCAGGCACTTTAGTATTAGGATCAGCCAATTCAAATCTCTATGTGAAAACATTTTAAAGTAACACTGTTAATACCAGTTAATACTAATAATACCTATTAATTTACAGAAAAAGAAAGCAGGAAATGGTGGAGCTCCATCAGGTTCTACTAATTCAGTGTCTTCTCTTCACCCTGTGAAAGAACATGGTGTGTTGTTTGAGTGCTCACCTGAAAACTGGACTGATCAGAGAAAAGCACCACCAGTTATGGCTTACTGGGTAGTAGGGTAAGGCGGAAAAAAAAGAATTCAAAAGTGAATTAAAATGTAAGAAAAATGAAAGAAAAGTGGTAAAGGACATAAACGTTAAGATGTAGGCATAGAATTATTAATCTAACTATAATATTTTAATATATTTTAGAATTTTATTTTATTTGCTAAGTATCTCCTTCGAATTCCTCCCAAATCTTTTTTCTATTAAAAAAAATAGCTTATTCAGTTATCTTACAAAATTACGTTAGTAAACACCAAAGGATAATGACGCTACAATTTTATTGCTATTTCCTTCCTTCCATCCCTGCTTCCTTCCTTTCTTCCCTCTCTCCTCCTTTCTTCCCTCTCTCCTCCTTTCTTTCCCTCTTCTCTTCCCCTCTCCTCTCCCTGCTGACCCCCAGCAACTGTAAGACCCTGCCTGACCTGGCCTGTGCCCACCTCTCTGTTTCCGCCTTCTATCTCTCTCCTCCTCCATCCCCTGTGCACAGCCACATTGGCCCCAATCGAATCTTGTTCTTGCTACTCCTTCTGTGTGGGGTGTTCTACCTCTCAACCTTTGCATGTCTGGCTCTTTGATATTCAGACCACTGCTCACAGGTCATCTTCTCAAAGAAAGGATTCATGATCTCTTTCCCACATTAGTTGTTCTCTGTTATATCACCCCTTTATTGTTTATTTTCTTGTTTATGGTCTTTCTGCCCCTCACTAGAATGTCAGCTTTATGAGCTCAGGAATCGTATCTGTCTTGTCTACCACTGGTGCCTGTAACAGCACCTGGCACGTAGTCACTTGATAAATAGGTAACAATTTAGTAAATGGAGATATGCTTGGCAAGATGTGGTAGTGGGTGGGTGATATAGCAAACACAAAGATAAAATTACAGTCATTGCATCTAATGGTCATACATGTAGCAGAATAAATATGAAATATGCTCAAATGTCTATATATTTATGGATATATATTCTATGGATATAGATATCTTTATAGAAAGATAGATGTATATATACGTAATAAATTAGTTGATACAACCAAATGCTATGGGAATTCTGAGGAAGAGGGAAAAATCTAAACTAGGATTACAAAGAAAGGCTTAGAGATTCCATTTGAGCTGCTTTAGAAAATGAATTGAATTTGAATAGAACATTCTAGGAAAAGGATGAGACGAACAAAGACCCACACAAGGGAAATCATAAGGCATAGCAGTGAGTAGACTGGTTTGCCAGGATGGTAAAGGAATGGCATACACAAAGATAAAGTGAAAGATCAAGCTGGAAAGCTAAGTCAGGACCACCAAGGAGAGCCGTCGATTCCTGACTAAGGAATTGAATTTTGAGGGAAATATTGAGTCACTGACGGTTCTTTGAGTTGGGGTAAAGAACTGATGGCGGAAGGGGCACAGAGATGAGACTAGTGTACTGGACACCTAACATGTAGTACTAGGCTGTATGACAGATGCTTTACAGACATCCAAAGCAGTAGTTCCCATGTGCTAGTCCATGGGATTTAGAATCGCTGAGTCACTTGTTAAAATCAGAGATGCCTGCGCCCTACCCCAGACCTCCTGAACCAGAATTTATAGGAGTGGGACTCTGTGTTTTTAGTAAGCTCCCTTGTGATTCTGATGTGTAACCAGCCAAACTTGAAAGCATCAGCATAGGCTTAACTCCATGTAGTGAGATCAGGGCTGTGTTATTGGAAGACTAAGCTAGGAGCAGCAGGTGGAATGGTGTAGACACAAGAGAGAATAGAGAGATAAGAAGAACAGTTAGGGACACACACAGGTGTGCAGTGGAGACTTAACTACATTCACAACAATTGGAATAGAATCAAGAGGGGTTGAATTATGATGATGCAGATCTATGTCAAATAGAGAAATTTAAAGAAGTCAGGCAGAACTACCCCTGATTTAAATAGTTTGATTTATATACATTAGTTTTGATTAAATAGATTAAAATTTTAACTCTTTAAGAAAACCAAATAAAGTTTCAATGTTAATCCCAACTCAATACTATCTATAAAAAGAACTATCATATATCTAATGTTTTAATAGTAATTAACCTTTAGAAAGTAAATGGCAATGTTTAATAACTATTGTACTTAAAATTATGGTAACACCATTAGCTTTATTGTAATAATAATGACTAAATTTAATATTTAAAAACTGAAGGATATGGTAATACATATTAATAAAATAGACTTTTTACACTCTGGAAAAATTAAAATAATTGACCTAAGGCATATATTATTTATTTAAAAATAAACCTAGCTGGATTTCCCCTACTAGATTAGTGGTTTTGATTTATCACTGATTCTTTCAGAAACAAAAAAAATAAAATAAATTGAAAGGTTGGAGTTCTTTCCCTTTGTTTTTTGTGTTTTGAATTTCTGAAATGAGTGTGTTCTTTTCCTCTACAGGAGACTCTTTCTTCATCCCAAACTTCAAGAACTTTACGTCTGTTTTCACGACTCAGTAACAGAAATTGCCATCGAAATGGCTTTTAAATTGTTCTTTGGATTAACCTTGTAGTTGTGTTTTCTTGATGTACGGCAACACTGTGCCTGGAGCATTGAGCAATGGTAGAATTGCTGACATCCATACACAGAGAGATAAAGTTTAGCTTCTTTTCCCTGTTCAGTATTGAATGTAATATTGTTAAATATTGAGATGATATGCTGTTGGATTTGATGCACTAAATCCTATGTAGTATTGTGAGACTTTTGAAAAGATACTTGATCAAAATATGAAGAAGGGATTGTTAACTTGTTTCCATTTTGGTATATAACATTAATTTATTGACTAGTTTGAAATAATGTGAAGTGCTTTATATAAAATTAATATAGGACATATTTATCTTGGTTAAATGCTCAATTCATTGTATATCTTTCTCAAAACCAATATTGATATCTGGTGAAAGAATCATGAAATGGGGAGGACATGACCAAGTTCTGTAACTAATTAGTGCTGTGACCATGAGCAAGTCTTTGTACCTCTCTGAGCTCAGTGTTCTCTACAAATGAGATGATTGCATTGAAGTTTCTAAAGTCCCTCTTAAGTAAAATGTGCAGGATTTTTTTCCTCTTGCCTGTTGGTCAGTACCTACATTCGTAATGTCCAAGTTCTGCTTCTTTATTAGAGCAAACACTTTTCTTTAGTTTAAGTATTTTAATAGATACCTCACTGTAAGGGAAGAGCGGAGGAATGAAAATTAAACTTATTGTTTTATTTATTTGATTTCCTTTACTCTTTCAGGTCAGCTCTGTTTTGAGTAGGATATATTTTTAAACTGTCCACAAACTTTCATTGTTTCTCTTTTTGTTAAAATTTATTCAGGTATACACACACATTTTATACGGTTCATGGATTTCAGGAAAGTTGTATGTAAATTTTTTTAAAACCTAATCATGTGAAAGACACTGAAAAAGTTGGCTAAAGAAATCCTATAGTGACTTCTTTTGTTAAATACTAATTTTTGCCTTACAAATATAGATCATTATGTATTGGTTTTCCCAAAAAGGGATGCTTTAATGAGCAATAATTTACTTGAACTTTAGTAGAGAAAGAAAACTAATGGGATGAGAATTTTCTTTGGCTGTAAGAATTTGGTGGATTGAGAGGAAAGAAGAACATAACAAATACCACATATTTGATTGACATTTACCAATGCATTGTCCTGAAGTCTCAGATGCCCCTAAAACTTTACAGTACTGAGTTCTTTCTTCAGGACTTAAGCTTTGGAAGACAAATTATGCCAGCACATCTCAAGCCAGTCTCTGCATTTCCCCTGCGTCAAACATGAGCCCTGCAGCTTAGTCAGAACCAGCTGCAAAACACAGTGGGTGCACCATTTGAAACATTTGGTCTTAGAAACACTGTTATCCCTCTAGCGTCTGGTTAAGAGATTTTCACCCAGGGGTTTAAGATGCAAACCACTGTATTAGTCCCATTAGTGACTTGTGGGCCTTAATTTTGGCATTCAAAGTAGGGCAAGAAACCTTGGTTCTTGAAATGTAAAAAATGCTTGAAATAGCCTCCCCTTAAGATCACAATATTGGTCAAATGGTAGATACTTTACTACTGTCTTAGGACTGCTTATGTACATACAGTCAGGCGCTGCATAACAATGTTTTGGTCAATGATGAACTACATATACAATGGTAGTCCCATAAGATTAGTACCATATAGCCTAGGTCCGTAATAGGCTACACCATCTAGGTTTGTGTAAGTACACTCTATGATGTTTGCATAATGACAAAATCGTCTAATGATGAATTTTTGTCTAAACATATCCCCGTCGTTAAGCGATGCGTGACTGTATATACAGGGTATTAAGGCACTTTGTTTAAAAGTATTTATTAAATGTCTTAAATTTTTTGATATGTCCCCCAAAACACCATGAGCTGTTTTTAATACTGAGAATTATTAATAAATGCAGCTATTGATCAACTTAGATTTTCAAACAGACTGAACTAAGACGGGTTTTATCATAGGGGACTTTTTGTTTCATTTAATGAAATTTTGGTCTGTTGAACTGCTTTCCTCGTGTCAAAGAATCATGAGACCACTGCTCAATAACTGAAATAGAAAGTTATTTTTGTAGCAGACTACTAATCTTCATAAGGGGAAAATCATTTGCTACATTGTGGAGTACACGATAATGTCCATGTTGCAAAGACACTGCATTCTTAAGAAATAAAACCAAACATTATCTTGGTTTTCATCTCTGAATGGATATTGATGTAAAGCATTGTAAGTAAACTTAGCTGCTAGTTTTTCCAAATATGTTCAGATTCACATCTGAAAGTAGATGAGTCTCATTATTGGACAATAAGTGTCTATCTGCCACTTTATTAAATAAAGGAGTACAGATACCCCAGAGGTATGCTTTAGCAAATACAGAAACATTCTTTCTTTTTTTTTTTTTAAAGATTTTATTTTTTTTCCTTTTTCTCCCCAAAGCCCCCGGGTACGTAGTTGCATATTTTTTAGTTGTGGGTCCTAGTTGTGGCATATAGGATGCTGCCTCAGCATGGCTTGATGAGCGGTACCATGTCTGCGCCGAGGATTCGAACCAGCGAAACCCTGAGCTGCCGAAGCAGAGCCCATGAACTTAACCTCTCGGCCACAGGGCCAGCCCCCAGAAACATTCTTAAGGTGGATTTTATTAGCATCCCGCAAATGTTCCCTTTCACCAAAGACTGTTAATGCAAACAATTCTATAACTACGATTTTAAAAAATATCAAGTACTGTCTTATCACCATCATATATTTTTTAGCCCCCAAAATTATGTTTTAGGTTCAAACTCCCCCCTCCCCTTTCTTTAGCTCTCTCTTTTTTTCGTTTCGTTTTGTCAGGTTAGAGAAGTGTACTCAGCAAGGGAGAGTTTCTTATTTGTGCCAAGGGACTCATGATGATGATTCTCACTGGCAAGACAGTCAATTTGCCATGCCTGCTTTGTTATGTTTCTAATCCAAATAGGAAAAGCTATGAGACCAATTTACTAGGTTTGTCTGCTTTCAACATTCTTAAAAATAATATCTTTAATAATTATTTGTTGTCTATGTGAGTTCCCTCTAAATAGTGCCTGGCACATGTTATGTGCTGTAAAAGTGTCAGCTACTACTGCTACCACCATTTATTATTGTTATCAAATATCCATTGGTTGAAAACCAAGGAGTCAGCTAAATCATACCTGCTTCTGTACCAAATGTTAGAAAGAAGCTGAGAAAAAGTAGTCAGCACTAAACACTTTTGAGAACAAGGATTTATACTTTGGGTATTTTAAGATATATTATTAAATGTTACTAAAACTTTAATCTGTACACTAAACTGTGTGAAAATAATTTAATTTTGTAGAGTTTTATTTCCATATTCTATATAGTTGAAGCTATTTTTATACTGTATAGATAGTTTTTAATAAAGATGGTTTGGAAGTTTGTTTGCAGTTGTGTTGCCTTTTCTTGCACTTGTCCAGCAAATATTTATTAAATTTCTACTCTGCCAGGCACTGTTCTGGATGCCAGGATACAGCAGTGAACCAAATAGCTAAAAATTCCTGCCCTCACAGAGCTTATGTCCCAGTGAGAGAGGCAGACCACAAATAAGACAAATAAGTAAAATATGTTGGTAAAAGCTAAGAGGGGAAAAAAAAAAAAATCAAAGCAAGAAAAGGGGATATGAAGCATGGGAGAGAGGGTGGGGAGGGAAACGGTTGCTGAAGTGAGGAGGTGAACCAGGCTGATTTCTAAGGAAAGCAGAGTGAACAGCACAAAGGCCCTGAGACTCCATACTTTTAATATCAACATGTAAATCAGTAGAACTTTTTTGTTCCCTAAGTAAGTAAAATGCAATGCAGCAAGTTAAAATAAAGATTTTTCACCCAGTTATTGAAAAGAGCTGATTCAAAGCTCTTAATAAGGTAAAAAGCTACATTTCTAAGTACTTTCACGTTTGCTGTCTTCTATCAGTAAATGCATGTCAAAAATAACCTTGAGGATATCATAAAGGAATATGCTATATTGTCAACTGTGAAGTCAAATGTAGGGGTTGAAGAGGAAGGGAGGCAAGAAAGGAAGGAAGAGAAAATTGCTTGAGGAGCAACAGAATACTTGCTTTTCTGTCTTCAGAGATACCTATGTTCCCTGTGACCAGAGATGGTTCCTTTGCCCTCTCTTGGCACCTTAAAAAGACAGCCTTACCTGCAGTGTGATTCAAGTAATCCTCCCCTTAAATTTCTCCCTGTGTGCTTGTTAATGCTTCAGATTTCCTTAAAGGAGACTGACCCTTTCATTTTTCAGATTTTTGCAGATAAAATGCCAATCATTTCTTGAATTTGCAATAGATTTCACAAAGGATTCTGAAGTCAATGCAATAAGACTTAAAACTTTTTAAGCCTAGGAATAATGACTAACGCCATCGCTTCAGAAATATTAATCTGGCAGCAGCACGTACAATGGAGAGAGATTCAGGATGGAAAATCAGTTGGGTCAGATAAGCTGCTATGGAAAGGAAGGTAGCACCAAACGTGGTACCAGTAGGACTTGGCAACTGGTTTTATGTGAGGTAATCAAAATATTAACACCTGCTTTGGAATCCTTCTGGTCTAAATATTTGTTTTTTTACTAGTGACAAGTAGTATTAAAAGTGTTACAACACTTGATTAAGAAGAAAATTAGAACTTAAAGTTCAAAAAAGTCACTTTTTATTAGGTGACTCGTTTATTAGAAACCATCAAATAAGCTATAAAAATGGGATCAGGAATATATTATATACTACTACAAGAGGGATCGCCAGGATATCTGAACTGAAAAGGTGAGGTGGAAGAAAATAGGGACAGATAATATGTGCAGGATAGATGTACATGTACTGAGTATTCTTGCCCAAAGAAGTCAAACCTGAATCTGATAAGCCTCCAGATGAGTTCTGAAAGTGTGGTATGGGGGAGCCACAGGTATCACCAAGACCCTGTCCGGGACTCTGTGAGGTCCAAACTTTCCTTAATACTAAGACATTATTTGCCTGTTTCAGTCTCATTCTCTCATTAGCCTATAGCGGAGTTTTCCACTGCTACATGGTGTGTGATATTGCAACAGAGTGCAAAAGCAGTCGTGTAAATCCAGCTGTCTTTATAAAGCCAGACATTAAAGAGATTTTCAAAAATATTAAACAAGGCTATTCTCAATACATTGTTGTTTTGTTTTGAATAATAGTTACTTTAAAATGTCATTTGTCATGTTATTATTTTAAAGGAATATATTTAAATTATCTTTCAACTTCTGAAACAGTAAAATATAACAAAAAACAGGTCTTAAATAATTTTTAAGAGTGAAAAGGGGTCCATTTAGAAAATAAAAGTTTGTGAACCACTGTTCTAGAATAGGTCATTGATCCTAAACTTTGCACAGTAGAATTCCCTAAGCCCAAGCATTAGTTAAACAAAACAAAACACCACTCCCCATTTCCTTTGAATTTACAGTCTGGATCAGAACCACTGCTTTAGATAGAATTACCAATTTAAATAAAACACAGGAGAAAGAGGAACGTGTTGAATTATGCTATGGGGGTGCAATCAGCAAAACCAGACAGTGAGAAAGTGACAAGACAAAGGACCCCTGGTAAACTAACGGAGCAGAAATCAAAGCCATTTCTAAGGCGAAATGAAAGGGGATCTCTGGGAGCTAAAACTAAATTCAGTTAATCCCACACTGTTGGCTTACTGCTCTATTTCTTCTTTTTTTTAAAGATTTTATTTTTTTCTTTTCCCAAAGCCCCCCAGTACATAGTTGTATATTCTTCGCTGTGGGTCCTTCTAGTTGTGGCATGTGGGACGCTGCCTCAGCGTGATTTGATGAGCAGTGCCATGTCTGCGCCCAGGATTCAAAGCAAGGAAACACTGGGCCACCAGTAGCAGAGCGTGTGAACTTAACCACTCGGCCACAGGGCCAGCCCCTGCTCTATTTTATTTCTGGTTGCTAAATACCCTCACACAGAACTAGCTCTCAGGTCCCTTCCTGCATCTTCCCGGCTCAGACCCCACTGCCTCCCGACCCCCCGACCCCCACCCAGCAAGGAAAGCCGGCACCACGCGCCGGAGAGCCACGTGTCGGGAGTCACGTGGCTGGCGCCAGGTGGCGGGAGGCGGTTGGACACGCCTGCGCAGCTCACAGGGGCCTCGGCTCAGGCGCTGTGGTCTCCCGGCATCCTGAGCGCCGCTTTCCCGCCAGGTCGGCACTGAAGCGGTTTTCAGCTTCCCTTGGTCGTCTTTCCCGCGCGCGTTTTGAGCTGCTGCCGCTCATTTTTACGTCCGTCATCCCACCATGCAGCGTGAACCTCCGAGGAGGAAGCCGGAGAAGAAGGCAGAAAAGCGGCTCTTTGACGCCACGTCCTTCGGGAAGGACCTGCTGGCAGGCGGGGTCGCGGCGGCCGTGTCCAAGACGGCGGTGGCGCCCATCGAGCGGGTGAAGCTGCTGCTGCAGGTGCAGGCGTCGTCCAAGCAGATCAGCCCCGAGGCGCGGTACAAAGGCATGGTGGACTGCCTGGTGCGGATTCCCCAGGAGCAGGGTGCGTACGGGCGGCCCGGCGTCCGGCGGCCTTTCCCCCAAAGAGGGTGGGCCGGGAGCCTGCGATTGCGGGCCCCACAGCCCTGTCTGTCGGCGATGAGTTTGTTTCTTCACTTTCGAGAATTCCATTTCGTAAGCAATCGAAGAGGTTGTGCTTGCCCGGGGCCATGAAGGCCTACATGTGACCGGTCCTGGTGCAGGGAAGACCACCACCTTCTCTTTCTCTAAATTTCTCCTTCGCAGCACGGTTTACACCTTGGTGCCCCTGTGTCTGGCTCAGAAGGAAAGTGGTTGACTTCCCAGGATTGGGGGAGATGCCATTGGGCACTTTGCTGGGTGTTAACAGATGGTTTAAGTTGCGTAAATATTTGTTGAAATAATGCATTTGAGAAGTATTCCAAATATGGAAACACTGGAGCCTCCCAGTACCCTGGTACTTATTCATTGAAAAGTTCTGTTTAATTATTTTTTTCCCTTGCGGTGACATTGGTTTATAACGGCATGTAAATTTCAGGTGTGCATTGTTGTATATTTTGATTTCTGTATAGATTACATCACGCTCACCACCCAAAGACTAATTACCGTCCATCACCACGCACATGTGCCTAGTCACCCCTTTCACCCTCTTCCCTCCGCCTTCCTCTCTGGTAACCACCAATCCAATCTCCGTTGCTATGTGTTTGTATGTGGTTTTTATCTTCTACTTATGAGTGAGATCATATGGTATTTGACTTTCTCCCTCTGACTTAGTTCACTTAGCATAATACCCTCAAGGTCCATCCATCTTGTCACAAATGGCCGGATTTCATCATTTCTTATGGCTGAGTAGTATTCCGTTGTGTGTATATACCACATGTTCTTTATCCATTCGTCCCTTCATGGGCACCTAGGTTGCTTCCAGGTCTTGGCTGTTGTGAATAATGCTGCAGTGAACATAGGGGTGTATGTATATTTCTGCATTCATGTTTTCATGTTCTATGGAAAAATACCCAGCAGTGGAATAGCTGGATCATATAGTAGACTAGTCTTAATTTTTTGAGGACTCTCCATATGTTTTCTGTAGTGGCTGCACCAGTTTGCACTCCCACCAGTGGTGTATGAGGGTTCCCTTCTCTCCACATCCTCTCCAACACTTACTGTTTCCTGTCTTGTTAATTTTAGCCATTCTGATGGGAGTGAGGTGATATCTCATTGTAGTTTATTTTTATTTATTTTTTTGAGATTGGGACCTGAGCTAACATCTGTAGCCAATCTTATTTTTTTTTATTTATTTTTCTGCTGCTGCTTGTCCCCGAAGGCCCCCCCCCACCCCCCTGTACATAGTTGTATATTCTAGTTGTAGGTCCTTCTGGTTGTGCTATGTGGGACGCCGCCTCAGCATGGCTTGACAAGTTGTGCCATGTCCCTGCCCAGGATCCAAAATTGCAAAACCCTTGGCCACCCAAGTGGAGTGTGGGAACTTAACCACTCGGCTTGGCCAGCCCCACTCATTGTAGTTTTGATTTGCATTTCCCTGATAGTTAATGATGTTGAACATCTTTCATGTGCCTGTTGGCCATCTGTGTATCTTCTTTGAAGAAATGTCTGTTCAGATCTTTTGCTCATTTTCTAATTGGGTTGTTAGTTTTGTTGTTTGTTGAGATGTATGAATTCTTTATATATTTTGGGTATTAACCCCTTATCAGATATATGGATTGCAAATATCTTCTCCCAGTTGTTAGGTTGTCTTTTCGTCTTGTTTATAGTTTCCTTTGCTGTGCAGAAGCTTTTTAGTTTGATGTAGTCCCATTTTTTTTTGTTTTTTTCTATTGTTTCCCTTGCCCAGTCAGACATGGTACTTTTAAATATGCTGCTAAGACCAGTGTTGAAGAGTGTACTGCCTATGTTTTCTTCTAGAAGTCTAGTGATTTGAAGTCTTATGTTCAAGTCTTTAATCCATTTTGAGTTAATTTTTTGTATATCTTGTAAGATAATGATCTACTTTCATTCTTTTGCATGTGGCTGTCCAGTTTTCCCAACACCATTTATTGAAGAGACTCCTTTCTCCATTGTATGTTCTTGGCTCCCTTGTTGAAAATTAGCTGTCCATAAAAGTGTGGATTTATTTCTGGGCTCTTGATTCTGTTCCATTGATCTGTGTATCTGTTTTTGTGCCAGTACCATGCTGTTTTGGTTACTATAGTTTTGTTGTATATTTTGAAATCAGGGAGCGTGGTACCCTCCAGCTTCGTTCTTTTTTCTCAGGATTCCTTTGGCTATTTGGGGTCTTCTGTTGTTCCATATAAATTTTAGAATTCCTTGTTCCACTTCTGTGAAAAATGTTGTTGGAACTTTGATAGGGATTGCATTGAATCTGTAGATTGCTTTAGGAAGTATGGACATTTTAACCATGTTAATTCTTCCAATCCAAGAGCACAGAACATCTTCCCAGTTTTTTTGTGTTTTCTTTAATTTCTTTCACAATTTTTGGTGTACAGATCTTTCACCTCTTTGGTTAAGTTTATTCCTAGGTATTTTATTCTTTTTGTTGCAATTGTAAATGGGATTATATTCTTAATTTCTCTTTCTGCTACTTTGTTGTTAGTGTATAAAAACCCAACCGATATTTGTATGTTGATTTTGTATCCTGCAACTTGACTGTATTCATTTATCATTTCTAAAAGTTTTTTGTTGGATTCTTTAGGGTCTCTAAATATAAAATCATGTCATCTGCAAGTAGTGACAGTTTCACTTCTTCCTTTCCAATTTGGATCACTTTTATTTCTTTTTCTTTCCTGATTGCTGTGGCTAAGACTTCCAATACTCTTAAATAAGAGTGGTGAAAGTGGACATCCTTGTCTAGTTCCTGTTCTTAGAGGGATAGCTTTCTTGTTTTCCTGCATTGAAAATGATATTAGCTGTGGGTTTGTCATATATGGCCTTGATTATGTCAAGGCACTTTCCTCTACACCCATTTTATTCAGAGTTTTTACCATAAATGGATGCTGTATCTTGTCAAATGCTTTCTCTGCATCTAGTGAGATGATCATGTAATTTTTATTCTTGATTTTGTTAATACACTGTATGACATTGATTTATGGATGTTGAACCATCCCTGCATCCCTGGAATAAATCTCACTTGATCATGGTGTATCATCTTTTTCATGTATTGTTGTGTTCCATTTACTAGTGTTTTGTTGAGGATTTTCGCATTCATGTTCATCAGTGATATTGGCCTGTAATTTTCTTTTTTTGTGATGGCTTTGTCAGGTTTTGGTATCAGGGTAATGTTGGCTTCATAGAATGAGTCAGGAAGCTTCTCCTCCTCATCAGTTTTTTGCAAGAGTTTGAGAAGGACAGGTATTAAGTCTTCTTTCAGTGTTTGGTAGAACTCACCAGGAAAGCCATCTGGTCCTGAACTTTTATTTTTTAGGAGGTTTTTGGTTACTGTTTCGATCTCCTTACTGGTGATTGGTCTATTCAAATTCTGTACTACTTCTTCATTCAGTTTTGGAAGCTTGTATGATTCTAAGAATTTATCTGTTTTTTCTAGATTATCCAATTTGTTGGCGTATAGCTTTTCATAGCATTCTCTTATAATCTTTTGTATTTCTGAGGTGTCCATTGTAATTTCTCCTCTTTCATTTCTGATTCTATTTATTTGAGCCTTGTCTCTTTTTTTCTTGGTGAGTCTAGCTAAAGGTTTGTCAATTTTGTTTATCTTTTCAAAGAACCAGCTGTTGGTTTCATTGATTTTTTCTTTTTTTTTTTTTTAGTCTCTATTTTGTTTATTTCTGCTCTGGTTTTTGTTATTTCCTTCCTTCTGCTGATTTGGGGCTTTGTTTGTTCTTCTTTTTCCAGTTCTGTTAGGTGCACTGTGAGATTGTTTATTTGGGATTTTTCTTGTTGGGGTAGGCCTGAATTGCTATAAACTTACCTCTTAGAACTGCTTTTACTGTATCCCAAAGATTTTGGCTTGTCGTGTTTTCATTTTCATTTGTCTACAGGAATTTTTTGATTTCTCCTTTGATTTCTTTATTGACCCAATCGTTGTTCATTAGCATTTTGTCTAATCTCCACATTTTTGTGGCTTTTCTGATTTTCTTCCTGTAGTTGATTTCTAGTTTCATACCTTTGTGGTCAGAAAAGATGGTTGGTATTATTTCGATCTTCTTAATTTTTTTGAGACTTGTTTTGTGGCCTAATATATGATCAATCCTGGAGAATGTTCCATGTACATTTGACAAGAATGTGTATTCTGCGGTTTTGGGATGGAATGTTCTATTTATATCTAATATATATCTACTAAGTCCATCTGGTCTAGTGTTTCCATTTAAGGCCGATGTTTCCTTATTGGTCTGTTTGGATGATCTATCCATTGGTGTAAGTAGAGTGTTAAAGTCCCCTACTGGGTCCAGCACAGTGGTGCAGCTGTTAAGTTTGCATGTTCTGCTTCGGCGGCCCAGAGTTCGCCAGTTTGGATCCCGGTGCAGACATGGCACCACTTGGCAAGCCATGCTGTGGCAGGCATCCCACATATAAAGTAGAGGAAGATGGGCATGGATGTTAGCTCAGGGACAGTCTTCCTTAGCAAAAAAAAAAAAAAAGAGGAGGATTAGCAGCAGATGTTAGCTCAGGGCTAATCTTCCTCAAATAAAGTTTCCTACTATTATTGTGTTACTGTGTATTTTTCCTTTTATGTCTGTTAATAATTGCTTTATATATTTAGGTGCTCATATGTTGGATGCATAGATATTTACAAGTGTTATATCCTCTTGTTGGATTGTTCCGTTTATCATGTAGTGCCCTTCTTTGTCTCTTGTTACAGTTTTTGTTTTAAAGTCTATTTTATCTGATAGAAATGTTGCTACCCCACCTTTCTTTTCTTTGCCATTTGCATGGAGTATCTTTTTCCATCCCTTCACTTTCAGTTTGTGAGTGTCTTTAGATCTGAAGTGTGTCTCTTGTATGCAGCATATATATGGGTCTTGTTTTTTCATCCAATTGGCCACCCTCTGCCTTTTGATTGGAGCATTTAGTTCATTGACATTTAAAGTAGCTATTGATAAATGTGTACATGTTGCCATTTTCTTACTTTTTTTCTGGGTGTTTTAGTACTTTCATCTTCTCTTGCTCTCTTCCCTTATGGTTTAATGGCTTTCTTTAGTATTATGTTTGCGTTCCTTTGTCTTAATTATCTGTGTGTTTATTGTAAGTTTCTGATTTGTGACTGCCATGAGGTTCATATATAATAATCTATATATATATAGCCGTCATACTGAGTTGACAGTCTCTTTAGTTTGACCTCTTTCTAAAAGCTCTCCTCTTTTACACCCCTCCTCCCACATTTTATGTTTTTGGTGTCGTATTAACTTCTTATTTTGTGTGTGTGTATCCATTACCTTCTTATCATTGAAATAGGTAATTTTAGTACCTTTGTCTTTTGACTTCCATATTATCTTCATTGGTGGTTGATTTGCTACCTTTACTGTATTTTGCCTTTACCAGTGATTTTATTGCCTTTTTTTTTAGATAATTTTCTTATTTATCCTCTTCTCTTTCCTACTTAAATAAGTCCCTTGGCATTTCCTGTAAAACTGGTTTTTTGGTGATAAACTCCTTTAATTTTTGCTTGTCTGGGAAACACTTTATGTTTCCTCCTATTCTGAATGATAACCTTCCAGAGCAGAGTATTCTTGGCTGTAGATTTTTTCCTTTCAGCACTTTAAAAATTTTGTGCCACTCCCTTCTAGCCTGTAAGGTTTCAGCTGACAAGTCAGCTGATAGCCTTATGGGGTTTCCTTTGTATGTCACTTGTTGCCTTTCTCTTGCAGCTTTTAGGATTCTCTCTTTATCTTTAATTTTGGACATTTTAATTGAAGTGTGTGTTGGTGTAGGCCTCTTTGGGTTTATCTTGTTTGGTTTTCTCTGTGCTTCCTGTACTTAAATGTTTGTTTCCTTCCTTTGGTTAGGAAAGTTTTTCAGCTATCATTTCTTCAAATAGATTCTCTGCCCCTTTGTCTTTCTCTTCTCCTTCTGAGACACCTACAGTGCGAATGTTAGTGTGCTTGATGTTGTCCCAGAGTGCCCTTAGACTGTTCTCATTCTTTTTCTTTTTTCTTTTATCTGTTCAACTTAGGTGATTTCCTCTAGTTTTTTGTCCAGCTTGCTAATGCGTTCTTCTGTATCATCTACTTTGCTGTTGAGTCCCTCTTCTGAATTTTTCATTTCCAGTATTGTATTCTTCATTTCTGATAGGTTCTTTTTCATATTTTCCCATTCTTTGTTGACATTCTCACTGAGTTCATCCATTCTTCACCCAAGATCATTGAGCATCCTTATGACTTTTTGTTTGAACTCTCAGGTAGATTGTTTATTTCTGCTTCATTTAGTTCTTTTTCTGGGGTTTTGTCCTCTTCCCTTGTTTGGAACATACTCCTTTGCCTCCTCATTTTGCCTCTTTCTCTTTGCTTATATCTATGTATTAGGTAGGTCAGCTATGTCTCCTGATCTTGGAGAAGTGGCCTTATGTAAGAGATGCCTTTTGAGGCCCAGCAGTGTGTTCCCTCTTGTCACCAGTTCTAAATATTCCAGGAGTGACCCTTGTGTGGGCTACTTGTGTCCTTCTGTTGTGACAGGGTTGCTCTTGCTTCAGGTGCTCAGGGAGTCTAGGCTGTCCCCCTGACTGGCTGACTGTAATTCTCTGCTGTCTGTGGCTGCTATGGACCCTTCAGTCACTTTATTGGGTTTGGGGAACCCCAGCACAGTTGGCTGCGAGGTCTAAGAGCACATTACTATTGCAGTTTTTCTCTTAAGTGAGTAGACCTCCAGCCTGGCTGGTTGCTAGGCTCAGGGCTTACAATTGCTGTAGGCCTCTGGCCTGCAATGCTGTTATCAGCTCTCTCAGGATTGGAGCTGAGTGGGGAGCACCCAATTGTTTCAGGCTTTGGAAGGTGGGGCCAATCCCCTATGTGGCTGTTTTTGAAGCACACGTTTTCTGTTGCTGATAAGCCCCACAGCCCACAAGTCCACACACACCATCACCACTTTCCTGGCCCATGCACATGTCCTGGCCCCCTGGAGCCTACCCAGACGCTCCACCAACACCCGACCCACTCCATCACTTGTCACGCATGGCCTGCACCCCAGAGGCAGACCCACTCACCTGCCTGCAGAGGTTCCCCACTCAGATTATGCAGGCCCAGAAGTTGCCTGAGGCCTGGCTGTTGTGTGGGGCCAGTCCCTAGGGCAGGCTGCCTGCCCTGGCTGAGGTGGATTAAATCAGGTGCTCTAGTGGATGGGGCAGACTGGGCTTACAGGCCAGGGGAAGAACTCCAATGGCATCTGCCAGCATCTGTGTCAGCATGCCTGTATTAAGTCAAAATAATGGCTGCTACCAATGTCTTAGTCCCTGGAGAGGTCTCACGTCTCACCGAGATGCACCCAGAACCTGTCAAGTGAGTCTCTTTTCACCAAAGGACTGTGTACCTTTCTTTCTGGTGATTTTAGGTTGCTTTCTGAAATTTGTGAATTTCTGCAGGGGCCCTTTAAGAGCTGACTTTTTTCCGCTTATGTACGGTAGCTTTTCTGGGGATATTCCCGGTTGTAGTTAATAGCCAGCAAAGCCAGATATTATGAGACTCGTCTCAGTTGTGCTGAGTCTGAAGGATGCTTATTGCAGTAATGTTCCCCCATTCAGGTACCCTGCTCCTCCAGGGAAGGATGTGTACCCTAGGGTTGCTCCTGGGTGGCTGTGAAGCTCCGTGGCTTATAAAGGTGGATTTTTCCTCTCCAGAAGGAATTTCTGCTTCTTCCACCTCAGTCAGGACTGTCCCTTGTTGCAGGGGTTCTTTTTTATCCAGTTTTCAGTTGTCTCTCAGGGGTAATTGTTCCAAGAATAGTTGTAGCTTGTTTTTGATCATGGGAGGAGGTGAGTTCAGAATCTCCCTACACCTCATCTTGACACCAACCTCTGTTTAATTCTTGAGAACTGCTGAAGACCAAGGCTGCAACTAAAGAGGCACTCACCTCTGCACAAATTTGAGGGGGGGCTCCAAAAAACTCAATAAATGCAAATAATAGTTTAATGCAGTATTTTTAAAAATCAAAATTAATGTGAAAAATCCAAGATGAGCAAAATATGAAAATTTTAACTACAGGCAGGATCAGTATTACCAGCTTTTCTTTTTGCATCAGGCCCTCTCTTTATTTATAATTTTGATGTTTTTGTTGATTGTGGAATTTTTTCCATTAATATTTAAATGATTTCAAGGAATAAATTATGAAAGTGCTTTATAAAACATTAAATACCCTCCTGTTGCAGAATGGCTCATAAGTTAGGTAAGTGGATAAGAGGATAAATTTCTCAGAAATTTTCTATAACCTACCCATTAGTTGGATTCAATTGAAAACTCTATACAAACTTTAAAAAGGAAATAGATCTGTTTATTGTGTATTCTGGAGAAGGAGTGAAGTGGCTTCCACTCCAGTGCAGTCCTTTCTTCCACTTCTAAGTCTAGGGCAGGTTACTCTCCCATAACAAGCATTCTGTCCCTAGGGATGTGGTTACCACTCTTCTTGACCTTTTGGGTGCGCTACTTAGGGTTGAGGGATAGACTCTTAAGGCATGGTCTAAACTGTGAAGTTAGAGTGCCCATCTGGGAGCTGACTCACATCTTTCACAGTGAGTGGTTTACGTCTCCTCACTTGCATTTATTTTCTCAGAGCAACTTTCCCATTTCCCCCAAGGTTTTTACAGGAGAAGTAGGAAACTGTCTCTCCTTGGCTTATATTCTAAGACCTCTTCAGAGAAGTAGGGGCCTCTTTATTACTAGCTAATCTGCTTTACATATTTAGTCAGGTAAAGTTAGATATTTTGGTCAGATTTTGCTGACCAGTGCTATTTTCTTTTTCTTTTCTTTTTTTTTAAGATTGGCACCTGAGCTAAACTGTTGCCAATCTTCTTTTTTTTTTTTCTGCTTTTTCTCCCCAAATCCCTCCGGTACATAGTTGTATATTTTAGTGGTGGATCCTTCTAGTTGTGGCATGTGGGACGCCGCCTCAACGTGGCCTGATGAGTGGTGCCATGTCCGCACCCATGAGCCAAACCAGTGAAACCCTGGGTTGCCAAAGCAGAGCGTGTGAACTTAACCACTTGGCCACAGAGCCAGCCCCTAATTTTTTTTATATTTTAAATGTTTTTTTTTTTGTAATATTTAAACCTAAACATATTCAGTATGGCTCTTGTAAATTGAGATCTTTCTGAACAGTATTCTACTCCCTGCTTTCTTTATGTTCCAAGATGAGAAGATCATAAGCAGAACTTTAAGATGCTTTCTATTCTTATATACAAGGCCTAAGAATACACCATGGTATATCCTATGCTAAGAGTAATTCACAACAGGGATAACATTGCCATCTAGGGGCATTTTTGGAAACTTGTGGGGAATTGTTTGTTTAGCACAGAGAGGGGTGTAATCCTTAATTGCAAAGATATAAAAGGCAAAAGCCAGGGATGGTAAACATCCTGCTTGCTATACGTGGCCAGTCCTACATAACGAAGACTTATCCTGCAGCCTGAATGACTCAGATCTCCCACTGGACTTTCATGTAGCAATAAAATCTTTTTATGATTATCTAAGCCTAGATCCTAACTCTGATTTACTTATAAATACCAACTGTCTGGAGCATAGTTCTAGCACACACTTGTTTCCATTAATGCAGCTGCCATATAAGCGGAGGGAAGGTTGTACTTTGCTTTGTTCAGAGTTTTACTGAGAGTTGTTCATCATTGTAAAAACTCATGTCAGTGACTCTGCTTGTGGTATTTAGTCACCACATATATCACCTGCATTTGTAACTTGAATTCATGATGGTTATACATATATATGTAGAAATGTATTTATTAAGCCCTTTTTCAAAATGTCAATGTGTATCTTATGTATAACTGGTTCATTATAAGTAGAAGCAAGCATCTGACTATTATATCTATGGTGTGGTCATGCCTTACCAGTTTACTAATTAAAATACATATTTTATTATAAATTCTTTTATTTTCTCTTTCTATATAGCAGTGAGGGCATTATATTGATTTTTTTTTTAAAGATTTTATTTTTCCTTTTTCTCCCAAAGCCCCCTGGTGCATAGTTGTATATTTTTAGTTTTGGGTCCTTCTAGTTGCGGCATGTGGGATGCTTCTTCAGCATGGCTTGATGAGCGGTGCCATGTCGGTGTCCAGGATTCTAACCAGTGAAACCCTGGGCCACTGAAGCGGAGTGAGCAAACTTAACCACTCGGCCACAGGGCCAGCCCCATATTGATTTTTTTTCAATTGGTGAAGAGGTGATTGTCGTTGAATTCTATTTCTATATAATAAAGGAAGCATTGTAAAATATTTATATAGAGGCCTTAATTCAGGTAAGGTTTAGAATCACCATGCTAGATCATTCTGGAACTTTACTTGGCAATCAAATTCTGAGATTGTTATTATCTGGAATTTACCTTCTGTCTCTTTTTTGAAAGTCAAGACACGTCCCCATCTCAACTGTTCTGAAGTTTCACTTATTTTTCATGTTTGCTCTAATTTTACTTAGAACTTTTCCTTTCTTTAGGCAACATGCAATGAGCCTGAGAGACATGAACTCAGAAAGCACAACTAGGTGCTCTCTCACTATCTTATCTCATCTCTGCTTTCTTTCCACCCTAGGAACAGAGCTCTTTATTCTTGCCCTGAACATAGCTTTAAACATCTATTCGGGTATCTAATACTTTTTATAAGCTTTCCTTGGCTTATAAAAGCTTCTAGATTTATCCTGTCTGATGCTATTCTTAAAGGTTTACTCTAGTCTTTAGTTGGTTTTGTAACCTTCCACCTTTTATATGTACTTCTATTGAATACTGTTTAAACTTTCATTACACACATAATGCCCATAATAACCATATTATAGTTTATGTTTGCTCAATTTAATGGATTTATAGAGACAAGGCTATGAATATGTGAAATTATCAAGAAGATTATGTGAAATATAGATTCATGTACACTGTTCTTAAGAATGAACCTCACCCTAAGGGTACCTTGACATAATAGCAAATGATGGTATAAAAGCATCGTGATTAGCAAGATACCTGAAAATATTGTCTTCTAACTATTCAAATAAATGCTCAATTATGCTCTAATATCTACTAGCTAGAAGTTTTCCTTGACCACCTCTAAGTAGCCTTTCATCATTCTCCGTCTCCATATACTATTTTTGTTCTTATGACCACCTGACATATTTATATAGTTCTTATGGCCACTTGACATATTTATTTGTTCATTGTCTTTCTCCCTGGCCTCTCTCCCTCAAAATTTAAGCTCCATAAGACTAAGAACTTTGTTCCTAGTGCTATCCCCAGCAGGTCTGCTATGCAGTAGATATCAAATAAAAGGTTTTTACGTCAAGGATCTTTACGTCATCCTTCAATTTCTATTTTGGGTATGTTTTACAAACGTACAGAATGAGAGTAGTATAGTGGCAAAGGTATATAATTTATTTTTTTAATATATACATATTTGAGAGTTATACTTACATATTTTTTTCACTGATAGGCATACTGTCAAAACATGTTGGAACCCACCAGTCTAGAATATATACCCAAACATGCCTGGCATTCCCATTCTTGGCTAGTAAGTTGACCAGTAAATGGCCCAGTAACTTTTTCTTATTTTCCCATCAGTTCTATTTTAATTCTTATTTATTTTCTCAGAATTAAGTTCAGAGTATGTTTTTCTAACCCTTAAATTTCAAAGAGATTATTTTTTCTTAGCAGTTAAGTCAAAAACTTAGATATTCTGCTATTAGCAGAGGAAGATACCACAATCACTGTTTCTCCCTACCAATTTTGTGATTATATATTAGGTAGCTGTCCTTTTATTCTGTGACTAGACAGTCAAAATACTCCTGCATTTGCGTCACTTTCTTTTGCCTGGTTTTATTCTGACCTTAAATACTACTGTTTTTATCCAGAATGGATTTTTATATAGAGGCAGTAGGGATTTAATAGCTCTAGGTCTAGAGTCAGATCTGGAATCGAGTCCCAGCCTTTCCCTTACCTTGTGACCTTGAACAATTTTTATTTAACCTTTCTCGCCCTCAGTTTCCTCAGTTGTATACTGGGTATAATAATAGGACCTACCTGACATGGTCATTGTGAGCATTAAACAAGAGAATTCCTGTAAAATATTCAACCATGTGTCTAGTGCATAGTTAGTGCTCAGTAAATTTTAACTCTTTAATCATTATGTATGTGTTCTTAAATTTACAAACATGTATTCCTGCTGTTCATTTGTAAATGAGTGTATGGGATAAACTTGCATTACATGTAGAATAGACTTTTGTAATCTCTGAGAGAACCTACAGAGTACATAGAGTACCTAAGTATAGTTGAATAAAACCGTGAAACCTGGCCCCCAGAAATATTTCTGTAGAAAATGCATTCAAAATTCCACTTTCAGCTTCCTCCCCCTTTGCATTCTTACCAGGGACATTGGATCTCCTAAAAGCATGGTACAGCAGTGAGATGCAAAGATGGGAATAATAATAAATTTTTTAAGTGTGTTCTAAGGAAAAAGAGGTTAAAACAAGGCTTCTTAACCTGACATCTGTAACTTTGGGGAATCTATGAATTCTGTGAAATATATGCAAAAGTATTTTATGTATGCGAGATTACATTTTTTTCAGACATAACCCATTAAGAGCTCCAAGTTTTCCTCTTATACTTCTAGAGATTTACTTGTTTCTAGATTTTCATTGAGACACTGACATTTGTTTTGATGAATCCTCTAGGTTTTTTTATGCAAATACGATTTTGCTACAAGGAACAGATTCTTTAGCCAACTCTAGCAAACTCCTTTAGTCATAAATCTGGCATTCTGTCATGGTCTCATGTCAATTTCCAGATGTCTTTGTCATCAGAATCTTCTACTTATATTTAGTACATTAGCCAAAGTTATAAACCTTACACTGCTCTTATATATGACACTTTTTGTGACATAAATGCTAATTCAGTACTATAATCATAATTACAGAATTATAACTAGCAGCTCATAATCTGAAACTCATAATATCTCAGTACCATCCAACTAAATTAACTGTTTCCAAAATGACTGTTAATATTTAAGAGCCTTGTATAAAATGGAAATTCTATTACCTTTTTGATATATGACACTTCTTCTGAACTCGGTTCTTTTTTTTTTTAAACCAATGATGATTTCAACTTAAATCCCATTTGATTAGATGGGTAACTTTCTAGCCAAAATATTCTTCTTGATCCTTTTAAGATTGACTTTGTCCTCTGCCAGTAATCTGTCAATCTGTTAATATATTATGTTACTACAAACCATGGTCTGGGAAATCAATCTTATTCTTCAATATCATTTACAGAGTCATATTTCACTAAATTTCTCTTCCATGGTCTGACCTCTGAGAAGATACAGATGCCTACCTGTGTTCTTAAATGTGTTTATTAACTATGAAGAACTTAGAAATCACTAAAAATACCTTTAAAAATTAGATGCAGTAACCTCTCTCAGTAATTTAGTGTGGCCAAAACTAGCAAGAAATATTCCTCTGTAATTTTCTTACATTTCTCACATTTTAAGATTTTTATTTTGCTTCCATTAAAGAAAAACAGTTGACTTTTCTTAATATAGAAAATATTCACGTGATTAAAGTATTTATGGAAAAGTATTGTAGTTAAGGGACTGAATCGTTGAGCCAGATTGCTTAGGTTTGAATTCCAGCTCTACAATTTTCTGACCAGGTGATCTTGGGCAAGTTACTTAACTTCCTCTGCCTTAGAAGTTGTTTCTAACTTATTTCCTCATGTTTAGAATGGAGAGACCATGCAAAGCAAAATCACAATGAGATTATGAATGGCTTTATCAAAAAGACAAGTCGTCTTGGTGAAGATGTGAAGAAAAGGGAACACTCGTACACTGTTGGTGGGAATGTAAATTGGTGCAGCAGCTATGGAAAACGTTATGGAGGTTCCTCAAAAAATTAAAAATAGAGCTACCATATGATCCAGCAATTCTACTTCTGGGTATTTATTCAAGGAAAATGAACACTATTTTGAAAAGATATGCACTTCTGTGTTCATTGCACCATTATTTATAATAGCCAAGATATGGAAGCAACATGAGTGTCCATCAATAGATGAATGGATAAAGAAGATGTGGTGTATATATAGACAATGGAATATTACTCAGCCATAAAAAAGAATGAAATCTTGCCACTTGCAAGAAGATGGATGGACCTAGAGGGTATTATGCTAAGTGAAGTAAGTCAGACAGAGAAAGACAAATACCACATGATTTCACTTATATGTGGAATCTGAAAAAACAAAACAAACGAACAAACAAACTCATAGATACAAAGAACAAACTGGTCATCAACAGAGGGGAGAAAGGTAGGGGTAAGGGTGAAATAGGTGAAGAGGATTAAGTGGTGCAAATTTCCAGTTATAAATAAGTCACAAGAATGTAATGTACAGCATTGGAATATAGTCAATAATATTTTAATAACTTTATGTGTGACAGATGGTCACTAGACTTGTGGTGATCATTTCATAATGTATGTAAATATCAGATCACTGTGTTGTACACCTGACACTAATTTAGTATCGTATGTCAGCCATACTTCAGAAAAAAATAATAAACCAAGTCACATAACCAAAACAAAACAAAAATAAAATAGAGAGACTAATAGTACCTACCTCATGGGTGATTGTGAGGATTAAATGAATAAAAAACAGTTCCTAGAAATTAGTATTGTTGTTTCTGTTAATATTGCCTCAAAAATTTTTATATTAACAGTTTTTTAAATAGAGTTTTATTTACTGTACTTTAATAATTTTAGGACTTTTCTAAGATTTGTTTCTCCAGAAACCCAAACCTGGAGTAGAGCTTTGGAGTCAGCAGATTTTATTCTAAATCCTGGTTTGGCTAAAACCATGTTTTTAGACAGTTTTTAAACTTTTTAAACTTTCAGTTTGTGCATGTATAAGATGTGTACTATAGGAGAACCTACATCATAAGCATAACGTGATGATTAAATGAAATATAGATATGAAGCTTTTGCCATTGCCTGGCACATCTTTAAATGCTCAGTAAGTGGTAGCTATTACCATTCCATGTTAAATGCCCTCTTATGAGCTGTGAGTACTGAGAAAGTTATTTCTTGGCTGTTAAATGTGATTCTTAATTGTCTTTGTGTGACTGCTTTATATTCAGCTTGCGATTAACCAAGATTCTGTGTTTTTTTCCACAGAGTATACTTACTTACTTAATAAACATCTTTCCCTCTGTATACTTACCTAATCTGACTCTCGCTTTCTGAGCACCGGCCTAGTCAACTGAGATGATTTTCATTTTGAGTCTTTATCTTTCAAAGACTGATTCTGGGTATTCTCCAAACTGAGACTAGAAGTATCCTATTCAGAGTAGCAGGGTCAAACCATTTGACAATTTGCAATCTAGTAAATACAGCTAAGGCTGCTGAAGAGCTCGCCTATTGTATTCTAGGGCAACTCTGGATTATAAAGGCAGCTGTGAGTTATAAGGGTAACACAATGACTGAATTGTAAGGATTGGAGTCCATGGAGATTTGAAGTAGGAAGATTATTGACCTCGAAAATTTCCTCCAGTCTCTCCATCAGACCTCTGGAGACTGCCTTGAGTTGTAAATTAATCCCTTTTCTGACTAGGTTCCAGACCATAAAGATAAGGATGCTTTAGACTCTTTCATCCCTTTCTCATTCTCCTAAGTATGTATACAAACCAATTTTATTCTACCAGCCTTATCACCATAGGAATTGTATATGATGATTTGAAACTGAGGCTAAGGTTTACTAGCTTCTTTGACAAATGTTAATGAGCTCTGTTTTTCTACTAGTAAAGAGCCATATATTCAACTGATAATATTTTCCATAGATTTTTAGGTATTCAAGGCTTTTTATTGGAAATTAGCAAAATTGGAATGGGGTACTTGGAGTTAACACTGCCTTTTTTCTTCAGTGGAGACACACATAAACTTTATTTTTTCTCATGAGAAAGGGTATAAGTTTTAGATACTTCAAATAGATAAGTTTGTTAAAACTATTCTGGGAATTATTTAATAATACGATTTAAGTTTATATTTAGTATGTTTTCTTTTGCAGGTTTCTTCAGTTATTGGCGTGGCAATTTGGCAAATGTTATTCGATATTTTCCGACACAAGCTCTAAACTTTGCTTTTAAGGACAAATACAAACAGCTTTTCATGTCTGGAGTTAATAAAGAAAAACAGGTAAGTATATTTTAATATCTCTAAAATTTTCTAAGAAATAGATTTGTCTTACATGTGATGTTTTATTTGGTGATGAAGTGCTCAAGTGGTAGAAAACAATAATTAAAACACAGTAACTGTTAACATAATAGGTAGTAAGTTATAGAAATTATATATGAAAAGCAGAATTATATGAACTTTGACAAGTTTCTCTAAGCCTCTTGACACACTTTTAATAACCAAAGAATCTTTTGTCTCAAGGCAATATTTCTCTGAATAAATATTAATTTTAATTAATTTACATTTTGTTATCAGTATTCTACTGCACTAAGAAAATCCAGCATTTTATCTACTTTTATTAAGCAAAGAAAGTGGTCAAAAGATGTATTCCTGCCACTGAGATAATTTATTCCCTAAAGAAGAAATTGTTTCTTCTTTATGAGTAAGGATCTCTTTCACTGAGATTAAAGAGCATAGGAAGATCAGGTCAAACAAAACAGGAAAACGATAAATTTAAGTTAGAGAATTCTTTTTTTTTATTGCAAAAGTGGTTTTTCTTTTCAAGGTAATCACTCCCTTGGTTACAAAATCTCGGTTTCAAAATTTCCTTCTTATATGAACTATATGTCATTTGTCCTGGTCTCTGCTTTTTTTAATTTTTATTTTTTTAAAGATTGGCACCTGAGCTAACATCTGTTGCGAGTCATTTTTTTTCTTCTCCCCAAAGTCCCCCAGTACATAGTTGTATATTCTAGCTGTAGGTCCTTCTGGCTCTGCTATGTGGGACACCATCTCAGCATGGCTTGATGAGTCGTGCTAGGTGTGTGCCCAGGATCCAAAGTGGCGAAACCCTGGGTAACCAAAGTGGAGCACACAAACTCAACAACTCGGCCACAGGGCCAGCCCCCAGTCCTGGTCTGTGTGTTGTTGCCTCCATGTACACTATACCACCTACGTTACTCTCAAGGTCTTCCCTTCACTCTTATGAAGTCTCTTCCCCTTCTTTCTCTTTTTCTCTTCCCTTCAACCAACCAACCAACCAACCAAGCTGTCCTAGCAGGTTCTTGAAAAGCAACTGTTTGTGGAATGTTTCTTTGTTGCTCTCTTTAATTTCCTTTTATACCATTTATTGCCTTTTTTTGACAATTTATATTTCATTAACAAATGTTTATTGACTGCTTTCCACTGTATGTAATGAAGTGGGTGGTATAAAGGTAATGAGGAAAATTCTTTAGACTTAGAATCAGAAGATCTGGATTTGGATCCTGGCACTCTGCTTATTTAGCCTTGTGAGTTTTTGGAAGTCACCTCTCTGATCCTTAGTTTCCTCATCTGAAAATTGGATATAATACCTACTTCATAGTTTTATTGTGAGATTTAGATGAGATTACATGTAAAGTGCTTATCATAATGTTGTGCTTTATGTTAGGCACTCAAAAAATGTTCCTGTCGTCTTTAGCAGACAACTCTAATAATTGGAACTTCTCTTGACTCAGAACCTGTGTCAGACCCTAAGACCACCTTCACATTCAGTGATTCACTAGGACTCAGAGAACTCAGAAAAGCTATTATACTCATTACAGCAAAAGGATATAGATTAAAATCAGCAAAGGGAAAAGAACAGAATCCAGGAAAAACTAGCTACAAGCTTCCAGTTGTCCTCTCCTAGTAGAATCACATGGACAGCACTTAATTCTCCCAGCAATGATGTGGGACAACACATATGATATGTTGCTGAACAGGGTTGCTCACCTGAGCCTTTGTGTCCAGAGTTTTGGGGGGAGTCAGTTTCATGGGCATGGCATGTGACAGACCTTTAACCTCTTAGTCTCCAGCCACTACCCCTCTTCCCCAAGAGGTCAGACTGATACAGTTTAGCCCAAAGCCACAAGCAGAAAAAAACAGTTTTCTACTGTAAGTCACATGTAGGCATAAACTGCCTGGAGTGGCCCAAAGCCTCAGGCATAGAAAGATGCCCTTATCAGGTAGGATATTCCAAGGACTCAGAGGTTATCTTGAAGGAACTGATCAAGGGCCAGCCCTGAATATCTTTTCTGTATGTGCAGGGTTTGGACAATGCAAGCCTGCTGAGTGGACCCTTTATTGAACACTTCCTATCCCACATCCCAAAAAGATAATTCCTATAAGACTAAGCTAAATGGAACAATTAACTCTAGAATTAGCCAGAATTTCTATGGTACTAACATCTATTCCTAGCAGTGTAAATAATATGGCTCTAAAAATTTTAAGTTAACTTTGATCCTTGCTAAAAATCTGTAATAAATTTCAAATTAGTAGGGCCTGAGGGAAAAACATTTTTAGTGTGCCTATAAAGAACATACTGTCTTATTTATAATGTAAAGGTATTCAGTCACAATTAATAGTGTAGTATTTAAATATATATTATTTACTAAATGTGGATACTAATACCCTTATTTTTCTGCCATTGGGTATCAAAATTTTATCCTATATCTGTCCTCCCCCAACAAAACAGTGAAGAAAATATTTTTGGGCTTTTTTTACCTGATCTTAAAAGAGGCAGAGAAGATGGAAAACACAAATACCATACGTGAGTTTAAAAGTGATTGATCTACCACAATGAGATATCACCACAGACCTATCAGAATGCTAAAATAGTGACAACACCAACTTTTGACAAGGATGCAGAGAAGCTGAATCATTCTTACATTGCTGTTGGGAGTGTAAAATTATACTGCTGCTCTAGAAAAAGAGTATGACAGTATCTTACAACTAAACATGGGCTTATCATACAACCCAGAAGTTTTACTGTTGGGTGTTTATCCTAGAGAATGAAAACTTATGTTCACACTAAAACCAATGTACACAATGTTCACAGAAGCTTGTTTTATAGTAGACAAAAATCTGGAAATAACCCAGATGTCCTTCAGCAGGTGAGTGGCTAAACAATCTATGGTGCATTACACCATGGAATATTACTCAGCAATAAAGAGGAACAAACTTTTGATTAAAAAAAATGTATGATTCTACTTAGGTACCTAGAGTAGGCAAATTCATAGAGACAGAAAGTAGAATAGAGGTTACCAGGGGCTGGAGGGAGAGGAGATGGGGAGTTGTTATTTTAATGGGTACAAAGTTTCTATTTAGGATATGAAAAAGTTTTGGAAATAGGTAGTAGTGATGTTCATACAGTATTGTGAATGTACTTAATATCACTGAATTATACATTTAAAAATGGCTAAAAGGGTACATTTTTTTGTAATGTATATTTTACCGCAACTTTTTAAAAAAGAACAAATTTTTTATACATGGCAGCAACTTTGGATGCTAAGTGAAAAAAAGCCAATCTCGAGTCATTTGCTTTCTGATTCTGTTTGTATAACATTCTTGAAAGGACAAAATTATAGAGATGGAAAACATAATAGGGGTTGCTAGGAGAGAGGCAGGAGGCTGTGGCTGTGAAAGGGTAGCAGTGGGGATCTGTATCATGGCACTGTTGACTGTGGTGGTGGTCACATGAATCTGCACATGTGATCAAACTGCATAGAACTAAATAGACAGGCACATGGTGAAATCTGAACACTATAGATTTTTATCAGTGTTGATTTCCTCTACTATAGTTATGCTAGATATTACCATTGAGGGAAATTGATTGAAGAGTTTACAGACTCTTTCTCTTATTTCTTAGGATACATGTGAATCTGCAGTCATCTCAAAAAGTTTTTCAAAAATAACCATGGTAGGCAGGTGTGTGCCTACTATGTATTGTTTCACTGAATTTTCACCTCATCCTTTGAGGTAGTTATTTTTATCCCAAATGTGTAGATAAAGAGAGGAAGACTCAGAGCTTAAAGCACTTGCCCAAGTCATTTGTTCAGATCCTATAACTCTCAAATTTGGATCCTTGTACCACACTCTACTTGTCTCTCAGCTGAGGTCGCTAGACTGGATGAGCCTTAGCTGAGCCTGGGCATAAAATGTTTCTCTGCTATCCCTTAGCAGTTTCCAGCACAGGCCTCAACAGAGAAGACTTGAACTTCTTCCAGCTCTCTTCCACGCCTAGACAAACTGTTAGAAAAAACTTTGGTCCCAGGGCGTTTGTTCTCTGATGCATCATTGAGTCTGTTCACACAGTATCTATTTGTTGACAGTTGACAACAAACAGGACTGTTTTTCTCCAAAACCCTCAGACTCTTTCATCCTCCTCTCCCTTCCTGATTCCTCTCCATGTCCTTTTCTTTTACGGTATAGTAATATCTGAAATTGCAAGCTTACAATAACTGAAACTCATTTATACTGATAGACCACCTCTCCTGGGTCTATTTTATTTTCAAACTTAATTGTGGAGGGATAGATTTTGTTTGTTACATAAACATTTGCAGGATTATCATGCCACGTAGGTTCTAACTTCTTTTTTCCTGCTGCTTCTTCCTTCCTTTCTCCCCTGCCGTCCCCTTCCTCCCTTCCTTCCTTCCATCAGTAGGTTGGCCATACTATTTATATATGTTGTGTCTGTCTATGTTAGTTTTTCATAGGCCCCACTTTCACTATCAGAAGTGTCCTAGTTTGAATAATAAGTTTTATGGTCATCCACCCAGAAAGTCATTGATCTGCCCTCTTTCCCTTATCTGGGAAGGAAAAAAAAAGGTTAAATAGAATTAAGGTGTACTTTATAAACCTTTATGCTGCATATTGTGTTTGGTTTGGCTTATTTGGTCGTAAGAAGCAGAGACACAAATTACCTCAAGAAAAAGAGGTATTTATTGCAATGACACACTGGTACTGGAATTTAAACCAAAGGCAGCTCTAGGGATCAAATTATACTCTTCATCTTTGTCTCCCAAGTCACTTGGTCTTTCTCTCTCTAATCTGCTTTTTTGTGTGTTTGCTGTTTTCTCATTATTGCTCACCTTTTTTATTTACCTATATATTTTTTATTTCTTTTAACTTCAATGTTAATATCATAGTGGTCCCTCCTGATCTTTCAGAGGGTCAGAGATTCTTTACCTGGGATCCATGCATGCTTGAGGAATACCTTAATCACATTAAAAGTGTATGTTTATACATAGATGATTTTTATTGGAAGAGGATATATAGCTTTCAACAGTCTCAAAGTAGACTGAGACCTGAAAAAAGTTATTTAATACCTTTTCCATTTCTGTCCTTACTGCTAACTGGCATAGAATTTCTAGAGTCAAATTCCCAAAAAATAGACTCTGGCCTAGCTCATCTTTTTCCACCAGGTTACAGATTATCTACTAGACTGTGGATTAGCTACCCTGGTGTCAGATGCAATCTCCTGATCTAATTTTCTCTGTGTGATTATGAAACATGGGCACCTATTCAGAACTTGAGTTTCACTTAAAAGGAGCTATGGGAGTCTGAGGACAGTAAGTGGCATTCCTCGTACCCTTCATTAAACTAATATTTATTGAATGTGTTACTATTACTCTGGGCAAGGTCCCATGACTTGTTGTGTGAAATAAAAAGATGAATTAGTAATCCTGGCCTCAAAAAAATGCAAACAACTGAAATTTCCATAAATTGATGAATGGATAAATAAAATGTGGTAAATCTGTATACAATCATGTGCTGCATAATGAGGTTTCAGTCAGTGACAGACTGCATGTACAATGGTGAGCCCATAAGATTAGTACTGTATAGCCTAAATGTCTAGAAAACTATACCATCTAGGTTTATGTAAGTACACTCTGATGTTTGCACGATGACTAAATTTCCTACTGACACATTTTTCAGAACATATCCCCATCATTGACACATGACTGTAATAGAATATTATTTGGCAATAAAAAGGAATGAAGTACTAATACATGCTACAATGTGAATGAGCCTTGAAAACATTATGTTAAATGAAAGAATCCAGTCACAAAAGACTACATATTGTGTTGTTTCCTGTACAGGAAATGTCCGGAACAGGCAAATCTGTAGAGATAGAAAGTAGCTTAATGGTTACCTAGGGCTCAGGTGAGTGTGGGAGGATGTGGAGTGACTGCTAATGGCAAAGGGTTTCTTTCTTGGGGTGATGAAAATATTCTGAAACTGGTGATGGTTACACAACTCTGTGAATATACTCACAATCCACTGAATTGTATACTTCACGTGGGTGAATCATATGGTATGTAAATGTATCTCAGTAAAGCTGTTAAATTTTTAAAAAGTGCTAATAATAATAATCCTGGCCTCAAGAAATGTATAGTCTGAAAGAGGTAAGTTAAGACATGTACACAAATAATTATAAATTGAAAATACAAAGTGATTATAAGTACTATTTAAAAAAATGAAAATCTGGAACAAATTGACACATTTTACATATTGGTCACATGATTCACCTTTAAATCTCTGAGAGATGAAGTATTTATGGGAAGAGGGATTACATACAGTTTTGGGTGGGTTAGAGGTCGGAGCCTTCATTGGAAGAAGGAGAATTTAAATTAGAGCATAAATCAATAACTTATTGTCTAAAAACGATAGGAAGGGCATTCCACACCAAGAGAAAATAAAGTTCCAAAGTTATCTGAGACCCAAAACTATTGTTCGAAACAGGAGTAAGAGAATAAAGCAAGAAACTGAGTTTGACTGGCATATTATTCACTTTAATGTATTTAATGTATTTACAGCAGCCTTGTACCCTAGATTTTCTATAACAGCTCTAATTCAAGTATTCCTTTCTTCTCCAGTAAGCTCTACATGTTGAAGAGCAGTTTACTGGATGTAAGCAGGGCACATTTTACATGTTTATCAAAAAGAACCTCAACAACCCACGTGAACCAATGGATCAATAAGGTCTAATTTACATGCCACTCAACTACATTATAATTGATTTCTGCCAATTTTCATGTTAGCATTTGAACATAATATATATTTTTGAGCTGTTTAAGTTTAATTCTACTAAAATTACAAAATAAAATTGTGGCATTATGAAGTATTACTGCCTGCCCTCTCACCACCAAAAAAGGACACAACTAAAGCCTCCATAGGTACTTGACATTTTAGTCATAACTAACGCTATTAACAAAAAGTTTATAATCTAAAGAGATGATTATCTTATGTGGCCTTTTTTGCTATGTGGGCGACTTTTGCTGGAGGCCATTAAAACACAATCTTGGAATTTCAGTATGTCAGCATCTAAACTGTATCTCCCAGACTGCCTGGTAGAAACAAAGGCTGCATGGACATCTAAAGAAGTATTTTGGATAATATGATATGCATTATCATAGATGTTTACTTTGTAAAAGCAGTTTGTAAATCTGGCTTTTTAACCTTAATAAAAAATAACAATTTTAAACAGTGGGGTTCTGTAGTTTAATAACCACTTTTTAATTAATATGTTTCAGTTCTGGAGGTGGTTTTTGGCAAACCTGGCTTCTGGTGGAGCTGCTGGGGCAACATCCTTATGTGTAGTATATCCGCTAGATTTTGCCCGAACCCGATTAGGTGCCGATATTGGAAAAGGTATGGGATTTTTAGAAATACTAAGTCTTCCTTTTTTGTGTTTTGAACGATGTGTTATATACTGTAGAGTTATGCTGTAACAACAGTGTCAGATACAGTCTAAAAATTTTATTCTCAACAAAATAGTAGAGTCATAGCACCTAAAGATTACTACTTTTTTCTTTT
The DNA here is from genome assembly GCF_037783145.1 of Equus przewalskii. NCBI lineage: Eukaryota > Metazoa > Chordata > Mammalia > Perissodactyla > Equidae > Equus > Equus przewalskii. Next base: position 101,121,089 of record NC_091832.1, on the reverse strand, counting down.
CCCTTAGAAGAGGGAAGGGGAAGGCCAACATTGTAGTAACAAAAGAGCAAACACAAAGACTGCTTATAACTTAATTCCACTTTTTTCCCTAGAGAGCCGCCTCCCAGATCCCTCCATGCACTTATTCCTGTCTCCACTATGGCTTCTCTCTACGTGAGATGTACAACTCTCATCCTAGAGATTCCCTTTGCCTCTGCCCTTACTTATTTTATTTACCACATCTTCCTATGTTTTTGTTACACCCTTGTTTTGGTAGATTATGTTCCTTGGGAGCTTTCTCAGAAGAGTGGATGGGAGATAAATTCAGATCTTGCATGTCTGAAAATGTCTTTGTTTTACCCTCTTAATATTTGACCACGTATAAAATTCTACCTTTAAAGTTATTTTCTTTCACAATTTTGAAAGCATTGCACTGGATTCTAGTTTCTAATGTTACTCTTAAGAATTTGATCTCTTACTGCTGATCCTTTTGTAGGTGGCTTTCTTTCTTTTTCATTGCCTTGTATCCCTGATGATCTGACATTTCACAATGATGTATCTTTGTGTGAGTCTTTTGTCAGTAACTGTGGAGGTAACTCACTTGGCCCCATTCAGTCTGGAGTCTTGTGTTCAGTTCTGAGGAGTAAGTCACTTGGCTGCTTAGGGGGAGGTTGTGGACTTTGAGCATCCGGCTGCCACTTTGCTTTCACCACAACAGTTGTACTTAGTTCCTCTGATTTCTAAGCCTTTCTGAGGTTATTGGGTCAAATGGCTCGCTTCTCAACAATATCTCCTTCTGCAAGATAATAGGTTTCAGCTTTCTCTGCTCTACTTAGTTACCAATCTTCCACCTCCTTTCCATCTTGCTAAAATTTGTGGATTTCATTCTCTGTCATGTACACTTCTTTGCCTATATGGCTTTAAACCTGTTTTATTCCTTTATTATCATTTTACTGGAATTTCTTAAGCAAGCTGAAATTCATTCAACAAATATTTATTGAGCGCCTGGTGTCAACCAGGCCCTGCCTCAGATAGAAGATGTGTGTCTCGCTCACACCTCCCCATATAAAACATGGAACTCATGACTTCTGTACCTTATAGTCTAGTGGAGGACACAAGTAATAAAAAAATGAATAAATGACCAAAATATACTGTCACTTAGAAATAAATGCCATGAAAGAAAATTTAGAAGGAAGTGACATCGGTATTAGATAAGTGATCAGAGAAAATGCTTCATAAAGGTAGCAGTTTGAGCAAAGATGAAAATATGAGTTGCATGTATCATATTTAACTGGCAGTCCAAATTTTCTTATTGCCCAGAAAGTGAAAATAACTCGTGTATCTTGTTTTAAGTTCACTTCTGTGGTGGCGTTTTCTCTCAAAATTGGGAGAATTTAGTTTATTTTGAAAGATGGTATTGTATATATAATACTTGAAAAATATTGTCAAGGAGGTCTAGGCCGAGGAAAGATAAAAACAAAACCAGCAAACACTAGAAAGATATAACACCTCATCTAAAATGTTAATAATCCTTAGGGTTACTAGTTTTTAGGTTTGTCTTTTTGCTTTATGTGTCTTTTTGCTCTTCAACTGAAGCAAGTCATGGAGTTTTTCATTCCTAAGTATTTTCTGAACTCTAACTAGTAACTTCTCATAATTTTATTGAAATGTTTTAAGCCAGTCAGATTGCTTGAATTAGATTGCTTTTGTAAGAGATTGATGTTTTCAGTTAAAACCTTTTAAGACACTACTTGAAATCTTAATTATTTTTAAACAGATGGGAAGATTTTGATTTGTTCCCTTTTTTGTTAGATTTCTAAGTGGCACTTCCACATAATTTAAATCTATACAATGTTTAATTAATTTACTTTAATTAAAGTGTTTATCTGATATATAATATTGCTAATAAATTTTAAATGGCTTTATTTTAGGTCCTGAAGAGCGACAATTCAAGGGTTTAGGTGACTGTATCATGAAAATAGCAAAATCAGATGGAATTGTTGGTTTATACCGAGGGTTTGGTGTTTCAGTTCAGGGCATCATTGTGTACCGAGCCTCTTATTTTGGAGCTTATGACACAGTTAAGGTAATTTGGGGCTTTAACTATTAGTATATGTTAAATAAATGGTTCGCCTCTTTTTATTTTTCTAATTAGTAATATGTTCAGCGATTATGTTTACTTTTAATTGTAGAAATGAAAATAAATGATGAAATGAGGCATTATAGAAATCTGTTTAATCATGACTTAGCCATAACCTAGTTAAATTATGACTCTATTATAGATCTAACTTTAGCTATAAAGCATAAACCCAAACATTAGGTTTTTGTGCTGTTTGTACTCAAAGCACACTATACATCATGTTGCAAATAGAAAACATGCTGAGTAGACTTACATCATAATCAAATCTTTGTCATATAGAAAAGCATCTTCTAACAGAGGTTTTCTGATTTTACATTCATTTTATTATCATTTTTTTACGTACAAATACTTTACTGTCACCATTTTAGAAAGTAAGCATGGCACAATTAGTTAAATGTGTAAATGTTACTATAGCTCAGTTCCTATTGGTACTGTTCAGCTCTGTATTATCTTCTCCAGCTTGTTCTACAAATTCACCTTTTTATTTTAGATTTGAATATCACTTCCATAAAGTAGGAAAGAGAAAGATTATGATAATGGCTACCATTTTTTAAAGCTATTACTTAGTTCTACGAACCTTGTTAAGTACTTCACATCTCACAGTGTAATTTCCTAATAACCATTTTAAATATAGATATAAATATAAAATAATAACCATTTTAAAGATAGATAACCTAAAAATGGTCAAGTAATTTATTTAAGTGGCAAGCAGAAGTTCCATGCTCTTAATTACTACATCTTAATGCTTCCAAAAGGAAGCAATTGAATTAATATCATTATTATTTACTAAATAAGATTAAAACTTGAGGGAAATTTTATGATGGTTTTGTATATTATCTCTGCCCTCCCTCAATAGTAGAAATGCAGTTGAATGTCATTTTTATTGTGGTCTGGACATATTACTTTTAGTTTGTAGTGTATTTTTTAAACAGATAAGTTAATGGAAATTACAGGATCTTGTGTATGTTTCTTTAATCACGGAAAAATTTATGTGTACTCTCCCTCTGCTTTTCTCTGCAGAGAAACATTCTTTAGGAATGTTTCTTTACTAGCTTAGAGCTTTAAAGCTGTTTTTCAAATATCATCTATTGATGATAACAGCAGGCATTCTTTAATTTTTTTCAACTTGATCAAGAAGAGCCGTGGAAGAAGAGTTTTGGTCACTGGTGCTCTCTCTTCTAGTTTTAGGTGCCGTTAATAACAAATCTCTTGTAATAGCAAATATGCTTTTCCTTTCAAGTATGCTTTTAAAGTATGGCCATGGATAGCATTCTGCTTTCTTATGGATCTCCTGTTATTATTTTAATCTTTCCGCATTAAATCCAACTGTTCTTTATTGCCTTTTAAGTGTAATTGAACCCTCTTTCATATAAGAATTATTCTTTGATGTAAGGATTTAAGATATTTTGGAAATTTAGATGATTACTTGATATGTTTTTCTTTTCTAGGGTCTATTACCAAAACCAAAGGAAACCCCATTTGTTGTCTCCTTTTTCATTGCTCAAGTTGTGACTACGTGCTCTGGAATACTCTCTTATCCTTTTGACACAGTTAGAAGACGTATGATGATGCAGGTATTTCATATTATTATTTGTAAGCTTAATCAAGTTTTCCAATATCTCTGATATTCAAGTATAATTTATTCAAGTTTTAGAGAAATTTTGGCTGAAAGGCGTAGGTCATTTGTTTTACTTAACTAAAATAAATGGATGATGTCTTCTGTCTTGTATTCTTTCCTATCCCAAAATAGCCATCATCCAGCAAAGCTTCTTTGTCATTTGCTGTCAGAAGAGAAATGCCTTCCACTCCTGTAGCATATATTGTTTGGAGGGTATAGGGGGATGGCAGGGATTGGAAGAGCATGTCTGTCTTTTTTTTTTTCTAAGATTTTGTTTTTCCTTTTTCTCCCCAAAGCCTCCCGGTACATAGGTGTATATTTTTAGTTGTGGGTCCTTCTAGTTGTGGCATGTGGGATCCCACCTCAGCATGGCTTGATGAGCTGTGCTGTGTCCGCACCCAGGATCCAAACCAGCAAAACCCTGGGCTGCCAAAGCAGAGCATGCGAACTTAACCACTCGGCCACAGCGCCGGCCCCGAGCATGTCTATCTTAACTGGATATTAAATTAAGTAGAATATGCCTAGTCACAAGCCATTGACATATGTCATCATCTGTTGTAGTGTATCTTAATAAAAGTAGTACATTTTTCCAAAGATGAAAACTTGTTTATAATCCCCAAACCAAAACTTTGATATCTTTGATCTCCATTGATGTTACTTGTTACATTCATTCATTCAGCAAATATTTGAGTGCCTAATCTATGATAAGCTATGGTGACACAAATAAAAAAAGGCAAAACCTGCACCCAAATTCATAGCACAGTTTTGAAGGCATTCAGTTAATGGTTTAAGTAAAAATGTGCGTAGGTTCCAGGCACCTATGGAGGAGGGGTGCCCAGATGCTTAAAGTGATTAGCTATGGCCTCTTGGAGAGCAAAATCTCAGTAAATAGGCTTTTTCTCCAGACAGAGAAGACTAATCAGAGGGGAAAAAACAGACATAAAGGTATGACTGGAGAAGTAGTTCAATACTATCAGATAATAGATTTCATGAGGGCAAGTGAGAATAATGAGACCGGAAAGGTAGAATAGTAATATAATGCTTACTCTGTGCCAGATTTGTCGACTTTACACTTTTAATCATTTAATTCTCAAAACAATGCTATGAGGTGTAGTTACTATCATTATCCTCATTTTATGTCTATGCAGTGGTCCTGGAAGAACCCAGCAGGCCACCTGAAAGGGGAAAGCATTTATAACTTATAACTTCACTCATGGACTGTCCTTAAAGTTATTTCTTTTATATCTCTGTTTCCTCTTGATCTATATGTAGCTCCAGTTTAGTATATTGAAAAACTCATTAAAATGGGAAATTAACTTGCATATAGACTATGGATTAGGTAAATGGTACTGTATCAATGTTAAATTTTCTGATTTTGCTACGTGTACTTTGGGTATGTAAGAAAATATTCTTAGAAAATGCACACTGAAGTGTTTAAAGATAAGGGGCATGATATCTGCAATTTGCCACCAAAATAACTCAGAAGAAATATTATGAATATGTGAGTTTTTATATATATATTTATTTGTGTGTGTGTGTATTGCCAGGGCTGCCATAACAAAGTACCACAAACTGGGTGGCTTAAATAGAAATTTATTTTCTCACAGTTCTGGAGGGTGAAAGTCTGAGTCAGGTGTCCAGCAGAGTTGGTTTCTTCTTAGAGCTTCTCTCCTTGGCTTGTAGATGGCTACCTTCTCCCTAGGTCTTCCCATGGCTTTTTTTTCTGTTTCTCTTCTTATAAGGATGGCCATATTGGATTAGGGCCTACCTTAATGAGCTCATTTAACATTCATTACCTTTAAAAAGACCCTGTCTCCGAATATAGTCAAATTCTGAGGTAACTGGGGGTTAAGACTTCGATATATGAATTTTGTGGGGACACAGTTCAGCCCATAACAATACTCTTTTTTTTTTTTTAAGATTGGCACCTGAGCTAACAACTGTTGCCAAATTTTTTTTTTTCTGCTTTATCTCCCCAAACACCACCCCGCATATATAGTTGTATATCCTAGTTGCAGGTCCTTCTAGTTGTGGGATGTGGGACGCCGCCTCACCGTGGCCTGACGAGCGGTGCCATGTTCGAGCCCAGGATCTGAACCCTGGCCTGCCGCAGCGGAGTGCGCGAACTTAACCACTCGGCCACGGAGCTGGCCCCTAGTACTCTTTTTTAATTTTTGTATTTTCATTTTGTATCCCACAACTTTATTGAACCCTATTACAAATACTTCTATAAGTACACTCTTTGAAGTTTTTTTTTTTTACACACACTTTTTTCCCCTTCTTCCTCAATTCTTATACCTTTTATTTGCTTTTCCTCCCTTTCTGTACTAGCTGAGACCTCTGATTCAGTGTTATATTAGAGAAGTAGTAACTGACAACCTTGTCTTGTTCCTCATCTTACAGAGAATGCCTTCAGTGTTACATAATTTAATGTTTGCTGTAGGTTTTTTGTAGTTATTCTTTACCATGTTATGGCTGTTCCTTTCTGTTTTGGATTACAATTTTTAATCATGAATGGTGGTGATATTTTTTCTGTATCTATTGAGATGACCATACTATTTTTCTCTTTTCATATGTTAATGTATTATATTACATTAATCTATTTTTCAGAGCTAAACCAACCTTGTATACCAGGGATAAACCCAGCTTTGTCGTGGTGTATTGTAATTCTCTCTCTTACTGGTTTTGATTTGCTAGTTTTTGTTCAGGATTTTTGCATCCATATTTCAGTGACATTGGCTTGTAATTTTTCCTTCTTGTATTGATCTAATATAATTTTGGCATCAAAGCAAGCCTCATAAAATATGTTAGGAAGTCTTCCCACTTTTTCTCTTTTCTAGAATAATTTCTGTAAGATTGGAATTAAATGTTCATTGAAGGTTTAGTAGAACTCACATATAAAGCCATCTGGACATGTGGTGGTTTTTTTATGAGAAGATTTTCAAAAACTGATTGAATTTCTTTAATGAATTTAGTATTATTCCATTCTGTTGTTAAATTGTACTTTTTTAGGAATTTATCCATTTCTTCCCAGTTTTAAAAATTATTATTTTGAACTTGTTCATAATATCATCTTGTGCTTTCTTTTTTTAGGTTATAAATGCTTTTCTTTTTTTTTTTATCCAACTAATTTTATTGAGATTGTAATGGTTTATAACATTGTGTAATTGTGGGTGTACATTATTCTTTATCAATTCCTGAGTACGCTTCATTGTGTTCACCCCAGTGGTCCAATTTTTATCCATTACCATACGTATGTGCTCCTTTATCCCTTTCACCTACCCCCAACCCCCTTCCCATCTGGTAAGCACTAATCTGTTCTCTTTGTCTATGTATTTGTTATCTTCCTTATATGAGTGAAACCATACGGTGTTTGTCTTTCTGTGTCTGGCTTATTTCGCTTAACATAATACCCTCAGTGTCCATCCATATTGTTGCAAATGGGACAATTTTGTCTTTTTTATGACTGAGTAGTATTCCACTGTATATATATACCACATCTTCTTTATCCATTCATTTATAGATGGGCACTTGGGTTGCTTCCACATCTTGGCTACGTGAATAATGCTGCAATGAACATAGGGGTGCATAAATCTCTTTGGATTGTTGATTTCAACTTCTTTGGATAAATACCCAGTAGTAGGATAGCTGGATCATATGGTATTTCTATTTTTAATTTCTTGAGAAATCTCCATACTGTTTTCCATAGTGGCTGCACCAGTTTGCACTCCCACCAGCGGTGTATGAGGGTTCCCTTTTCTCCACATCCTCTCCAACTTTTGTTGTTTTTTGTCTTGGTAATTATAGCCATTCTGACTGGTGTAAGGTGATGATATCTCATTGTAGTTTTGATTTGCATTTCCCTAATAGTGATGTTATCATCTTGCTCTTTCTTAATCTCTGGATCATCTGCAGTGATGTTACCTTTGCCATTTCTAATAATTTTGGGAGCTTTTCTTATTTTTCCTCAAACAGTATTTCCAGAAATTTGTCAGTAAATTATTTCAAATAATTAACTGTAGACTTTTTATGCTCTCTGTTGTGTTTATTTTCTATTCCTTTTTTTTTTCTGCTGGTTGTTTTCTTATTTCTACTTTCAAGTTTATTCTTTTTCTAAAAATGTTTAGCTTACTCATTAATTTTCAGCCTTTCCTTTATAACAGTTCAAGTTCATTAATTTCTCTATAAGTTATCACTCAAGCTGCATCTAACAAATTTAGTTAAGGAGTTTTGTGGTTATTAGTAGGTTTTAAATATTTTCTAAGATGTGTTTTTCTTAATATCCAAATGTGATATTTTTCTGTTATCGTTTTTGCTATTGATTTCTCACTTCATTGCAGTGTGGTGAGAGGATAAATCATGGTGTGTGATGGCATCTTTTGAAATTTGTTAAGCCTAATATATGGTCACTTTTTAGGTGTGCCTGAAAAGAATGAGTATTCTCCAACCATTGGGTACAATATTCAGTATATGCTCATTAACTGAACGTACTTACTTAACCTTTATCTATCCTTAGTGCTGAATAAAATCTATCTTAAGATAAAAGATATTAAGATAGGGGCCGGCCAGGTGGTGCAGCGGTCAAGTTTGAACATTCCACTTTGGCAGCCCGGGGTTCGCTGGTTCTGATCCCGGGTGCAGACATGGCACCACTTGGCAAGCCATGCTGTGGCAGGCGTCCCACATATAAAGTAGAGGAAGATGGGCACGGATGTTAGCTCAGGGCCGGTCTTCCTCAGCAAAAAGAGGAGGATTGGCAGCAGTTAGCTCAGGGCTAATCTTCCTCAAAAAAAAAAAAGATATTAAGATAATGTCAAACTATTTGTCTTTCTTTATATAGAGCGGTGAGGCTGAACGGCAATATAAAGGAACTTTAGACTGCTTTGTGAAGATATACCAACATGAGGGAATCAATGCATTTTTTCGTGGTGCCTTCTCCAACATCCTTCGTGGTACAGGGGGTGCTTTGGTGTTGGTATTATATGATAAAATTAAAGAATTCCTTAATATTGATATTGGAGGTAGTTCATCAGGAGATTAAATTGAGAAATGCATTTATTTAACTTGTTAAACATACAAGTTACATAGCTGATATTTGTGTACATTTTGATAGTGTGTTATTATTGTCAGTATTTTCTTAAAGTGCTAAGTCTGCAATAAGGCATAAGCTTTTTTCAAGGATTTAAATACTAAAAATCAGATAAATGTGGGCTTCCTTCCTACTTAGACTTAAACTCACTTTAATGAGACATTTTACTTATTATAAATGGTATATTTTATTTCTATCAGTTTAAAATCCTTTTCTTTTGTAATGAAAAATTAAAATGTATAATGCTAAAATCTAAGAAATGAAAGTGTTTTCTTTTAAAATGCTCTTCTTTTAATATAACTGTCTTCCCATCTTTTAAAAATCATATGATACAACAAATATTTCTTAAAAGTTTATCAGGAGTTGTCATCATTATATCTGTGGGCTTAAGTAAGCTTTATTCTACAACATCTCTACTAAGACAGTTCAGGTATTACTATGTATAGTGTTCATGGTATCATAGCTTTTAATAAGCACAGATTCTAGATCTGATCATAAAAAATTGATAATGACTTTAATAACACTGTAAACCTGTAGTTGGAAAATAAAAGATATAAAATGGCATATCTGCTAACTTTCATGTTTAAAATAAATAAAATCTTGCTAATGTGAATATATCTTCAAACCAAAAATATCTTCTTGATAACTAGTTTGTGTACTCTGTATTGATAGTAAAGGAAGTTTAATACTGTTATATCTGAGGGTTTTTTCCCTTGATTCTAATTTTATTAATAAGCAGAGAGTAACAAAATTTTTGTCAGAATTGGGAACTGGCTTAAAGACAGAAAACAGGGTTTCCAAAGTGCAGGAGTCTATCTTGTTTTTCAAAAATGTTGTAGAAGATAGTATATTTGAAATCCCCAAGATTTTAAAGTTTTAGTGGGTAAAGGAGTGTTAAGCTAGTGGGGATACATTATAGAAAGATTTTGTGAGGCTGTGAGTGGGCAAAAATGGGGTGGGTGAACTTCCTGGTGCACAGGGGCAAAGTATATTTCAAGGAAAATAAATCCAAACTATACTTTTTAATATATTGGTATTATCAACTTGAGAAAAAAAATTAACTCTTTTGAAAACCTTCAACGTGAGTTCTTGCAGTGGTCAACATATCACAGTTTATAGAAACAAACTACAAGATATTTTTCTTTCCTTCTACACTATCAGTAGTTTTGTTTGCCACAACAAAGGGAAGATTTAAGACGGCTCAAGGAAAACCAATTATAATAATCAATAGTCTCCCATATAAAGATTAACTAAGAAAATATACAAGTTTTTAATCCATACAGAGACATACTTAGAGTAAAGAAGTCTTTGAAATCCTGAATGACATGGATAGAAAAAAAAAAAAAATTACTAGTGCTGCTTCTTCTTGGGTAGAGAGTATTCTTGGGTAGGATTTTTAATTTCTTGCCCTAACTCTGTGTCCCCAAATAATACCTAAAATTCTGTTCTCAGTGCTTCATTCTTTTAGTTCTTCTTTACCTAATTCATTAAAATACATCCTCCATAAAAAAACATGTAACCCTTTAGGTTTGTAGTGATTTATACTTAACTGAAACTACATTTATTTTGGTGAATTTCACATTGTTTTCTCACAGCAGGTTTTGCTAGAGAAAGACCAAAAAAAATTACTAAAAGGCCAGAAGCCTCTGAAGAAATTTTTACTATTTTTTTTCCCCAAGGAAGATTAGCCCTGAGCTAACATCTGCCAATCCTCCTCTTTTTTCTGAGGAAGGCTGGCCCTGAGCTAACATCCATGCCCATCTTCCTCTACTTTATATGTGGGACGCCTGCCACAGCATGGCTTGCCAAGTGGTGCCATGTCTGCACCCGGGATCCGAACCAGTGAACCCCGGGCCACCGAAGCTGAACGTGCACACTTAACTGCTGTGCCACTGGGCTAGCCTCAATTTTTACTATTTTATATTCCTACTCTGGATTGATGTTTTACAGTAATGGAACTATGGTACACTTGAACTAAAACTTCTGAAATAGTTTCTTTGTTCATAAACAGACATTGTGCTTCATAAATAAGAAATGATACCTTTGTTCCTCTTTAGCTATTTCACCTAAATGTAAATTCAAAAGGGCTGCTTTTCTTCCACCATATCTTAAGTGTTAGTATTCTCTAGCAGCCAGTCCTAAGCTCTTTTTGTACTTTATATATGCTTCCCAGTTCATTTCTTCTATACGTTTAGTTTCAGATACCATCTATATGTCACTGACACTCAGATTTCTCTCTTGCCTGGCCCAGATTCCTCTAAGGATTTCCAGATGCAATTCTGACTCTCTCTTGCACCCCTTTCTCTGTATGTACCACAGATTTCTCTAACCGAATATTTCTAAAACCTAAGTCGTCTCAAATCAGACCTGCTTCTCTTTCCATAACCCCTATCTTGATTAACAGTACATACCAATTCTCCCCAGTCACCCACACTAGAAACCTGGGAGTCATCTTTGCTTTCCTTCTACTTCAGTTCATATAGCAAATAGATCACCCACTCTTGTACATTCTGCTTTCTAAAAATTTCTTGTAATTTGTTCTTTTCTTTCCATTCTGACTTCCATTGCCTTAATTCAGGACTCATTGTCACCAAGGGCAGCTGTTAATCCTTCAGTGAGGGTAAAGGCTAAGCTGCTGTAACAAAGAGACTCAAAAATACAGTGATTTAAGAGAGACAGGTGTTTCTCTTAAGTAATAGTTGGGAGGTGAGCAGTCAAAGATAGCAGAGTACCTGCTCCATGAACTCCTCCAGAAACCCACCTTCCTTCAGTCTTTTTGCTCTAATCTCTTAGAGCAGGGGTTCTTAAAAATTTTGTGCGTGGACACCTTTGGCATTCTAGTAACACCTATGAACCCTTTGTAATAGTTTTTAAATGCATAAAATAAAATTCACAGGATTACAAAGGAAACAATATTTGAAAGATGGTTATTAAGATATTAAAAAATACAAATTTGTGATATAGTAATTATGTGTTTCTTTTAAACACATTTATAACAAGATCCAATGGTCTAATAATTACTCTAATTTCATAGTATTGATGATCATAAATGTTGTTTGAAATGATATATCCAACAATTAAAATGTAGTATGAAAATATCTGATTTCTATTGGTGGGAAAAATCACATCCTCTTACTACTACCATGACTTGTGCCCACATTTATAATTGAAAGAAACGTTAAGTTTTAGTTAAAGAGGAGTTTAAGATACCCACCCCTTAGTTCTGTCTGTGGATTACTTGGGGATCTGGGGACCCCAGTTAAAGAATCCCTGTCCTAGAGCATCGTAGTCATCTGCATAATCAAAGCTGGGTCTCTGGCTAACTTGTGTTCCTACTTACAGGAAGGGGGAAAGATAAATCAGTGTAGGTGGAAGGGATTTTAACCAGGTGAGGTGGAAGTTGCACATGTCACATATACACATTGGTGAGACTTTAGTCACACGGCCATACTTACCTATAAAGAAGGTAGGAAATAGAGTCTGTAGTTAAGCAGCCATATGTACAAGACAAAATAAAAAATTTTGAAGGACAAGTAGGTGTCTGCCACAGTCTCCTAAGTATCCCCCATGTATCCAATCTCACCTTGCTCTAATCCATTCTTAACCCCACCACCAAAGTATTTTTTAAACTCCAATCTGATCATGTCAGTTTCCATCTATTTCAGTGCCTCATTTTAAATATGTTATAGCAGTACTTCCTGACATCTAGGTCATCTGGATTAGGGCAGTTTTTGCAAGTCTAGGAGTCCATATGCCCACTAAAATTGAAAATTGAATTTAAAAATTATATTTTATATATATATATAGCATTTTTATTCATATATATACAAGCTTTGGAGATTAGCAGAATACAGGTATATGTTGAAGTGTTCTTGAACTCATAGTGGGATGTGGACATTATTGTTTCAATAAGTGCTAAAAAGTAGTTACTTTGGGAGGCATAATTTTTTTACATTAGAAAAGGGTCCTCATTCTTAAAAACATAAACTACTGACCTACAGGATAAAATAAAGACTTCTTATTGTTAGACTGCCATACAATATCCTTCATGATCTAGCTCTAGACTTCACCTGGACATCATCTCTGTCCTTCTAGGCATTGCAGGCATACCAGTAATTTCTCATTCCTGAAATACAGTATGTTCTTTGATGCCGCTGTGCCATTGGACCTTATTTTTTTGTCATTTCTTTTGTACCTTCTTTTCCTTCTGCCCATTAGTTCCTTCCTTTTCATTATCTACCTCCAAAGTTACTCATTTTTAAAGCATAATTCTAAAATTATTTTCTCTGAGAAGAACTTCCAGCTTCAAAGGATCCCTCCCTCCAGACAAGTGTCCCACTTCTAGCCATTCAAACACAGAAGCTTTTAGACTTCAATGCAAATTTCTACTGGTACATTTATTATAGGGTGAAGTTTTTACCTATTTCAGCAACTATTTATTGCGTACCCCATAGTTCATGGTCTTGACTAGTGGTGAAGCATACAAAAACACATATATTCCATACCCTCATAATCTAGTAAAAGTCATAATCTAGTAAAGATCAGAATTTAGTAAAATGGATAAATAAGTGGTAGAGGACAGGATGTGAAAAATGTAAGACAGGTACAAAGTGCTAGCAAAAGAAAGAAAGTCAACTTGAGGCAGTCTTGGGAGGCTTCATGATAGCTTACATTGTCTTAAACAGCACTGAAGATTTTAAGCATGTAAAATCGGTGCTATATCCCATAAAAAGATAGTGACACAAAAACTTGGAGAAATTCGTCATATTTGAGCAACTGTAAGTGGTCAGACTGGCTGAGATGAAACAGTAGATGTAGAAAAGTGATAGGAAAGAGGGTTGGAAAAGTAAATTGAAGGTCAGCCCGTGAAAGGCTTTGAGTGCCAGAGTGAAGAGGTTAGACAGTGGAGAACTATCACTAAATTTTTGGTCAGGTGAATAACAAAGTCAAAGCAATGCTTTAGGAAGATAGCTTGGCAGTGTAATGGGGGAAAGACTGGGTAGAGAGACCAGAGAGCAAATTATAGCAATAAGTTGAAGTAGAGAGTCTAGATATTGCAAGTATATGAGCTAAATATCTAGCAATATGGCAGATTGAACTCATACAGATACCTTCCCCGACAAACGTGAACATGCTGGGTAAAATACAGTAGTCCCTCCTCATCTACAGAGGATACTGTCATTCCAAGACTCCCACTGGATGCCTGAAACCATGGATAGTACCAAACCCTATAGACAGTATGTTTTTTCCTATACATACATACCTATGATAAAGTTTAATTTATAAATTAGACACAGTAAGAGATTAACAATAATAATAAAATAGAACAGTCATAACAATATACTGTAATAAAAGTTATGTGAATGTGATCTCTTTATATCAGAATATCTTATTATACTTACTTTTGTGTTGTGAGATGATACAGTGCCTATATAATGAGATGAAGTGAGCTGAATCACGTAAGTATTGTGATGTAGCATTATTTTTGGACCGTGGTTCACCATGGGTAACTGAAACCACTGAAAGCGAAACTGTGGATAAGGGCAGACTACTGCATATCCAAAAGGGTATTTTTTAACAAAAAGGGAAATAACGGATGTCAGAAACAAAGAAGATACTCAAGGCCAGTAGCATAGCTGGGAGCTAACACTGCAGCATCTCACAGGGTTCAGAAACCCATATAGACACTAAGGGTAGTTTTGACACCCACATATAGATAGGAGTTTTGATCATGAGCCCTGGTAAACTACAGGAACTGAAACTGAACACACTATGCCTACCAACCACACAAATTGTCCAATAAAGCTGAAAGCTTGGAAGGAGTATTTTAGTTAAGAAGAGAGACTAAGAAAATAGGCACCAAACCATAGGAGACAAGGAAGATTGCCAACCACCTCAAAGCAGTGAGTAGGAAAAAAAAAAAAAAAAAAAGTCATCTGTGAGAAATCAAGACACCCAGGCTTGTACCACAGCCAAGTGTAGAACACACATACACATACACACATAAACAGTATCTGTATGGTACAAGAATTCTAAACTGAAAAATTAAAACTGGTCTAGGACCAGTGGAATTTCCTCAGGGCTCTGACAGAAGTACAAAACCTCTCTCTGGGACTCTTCTACGACCCAGCGTACACAAAAGTTCCACAGAAATAGTAGCCTTACTGAAGATAAATTCATGGTCAAAACATTATAAACCATATGAGGAAACAAGCACTGTGTGGCAGAGTTGGTAGATACAGCAATCAGAATTAGCACCCCAAAAACTAAGAATGTGATAAAATAATCTAAAAGAGACTATTGGAATGTTTAAAATGATTAATAGATTTTTTAAAGGAAGAGAAAGAATGGAAATAGTACAGTATGAAAGAAGAACAGATGAGTTTGAAAAAGAAAACTAAAAATGGTAGAGTGCTTGAAATTAAAAACATGACGAAAAGAGGCTAAAAGTCGTAAAGGTTAGAATAAAGATACCCTACGCCTTCTAATAGGAGATCCAGAAGAAACTGAAAAGAAGAGTGAGAGGCAATAATCAAAGGGATAATGTCTGAGACTTCTCCAGAACTTCCAAAATCCACACTTAGAGACATCATAATGAAACTGCAAAATATCAAAGAAAGAAAGATGAACTAATGACTTACAAAGGAACAGTACTTAGACTCATCGATAATAATGGATGCGAAAAGATAAGGGAAAATAACTGTCAATCAAGAATTCTATCTTAACTAAACTGTTATTTGAAAGTTAGGGTAAAGAAAGTTTTTCAGACAAAAACAAAAAACCAACAGTTCACCATCAGAGAACCTTACTGAGAGGAAACTGAACCCAGAAGGAAAGAGTGGGGTGCAAAAAGCAACAAAGTAAACATGCTGGTAAACCTACAGAAGCACTGTCTGTAAAAGACTTTTTGATAGGAGAAGTGACTTAACTTGGTGAATTTGGGAATAATTTAGCCTCTTTCTCACTTCTCTTGGGAGCCTACACACGTTCTGGTCTCTCCCTCCTTCAGTTTTCAAAGGGGCAGTCCCCAATGTGGAATTAGGTGTATTACTATAACTAGGTAGGTAAATCTGCCTGGGGTACAATAATTACAACCCCGAAGACACATTTCTCTAATATCAATGTTATCAGTAATATTTTTATCTCCATCACCTACTCTTCTATCTTAATTGTTTGAAAATATGGTATCTAATATGGTATCTAGAAGGAAATTTATGCTACAAATATATGTATTAGAAAACAAGAAAGACTGAAAATGAACTACATGTTAAACTCAGGAGATTAGAAAAAGAACAAAACAAAGGAAACTATTGAAGGAAATAAAGAGCAGATGAAATAGAAAACAAAGACTATGATCATAAAGAAGGCAAGAAAAGGAAAAACCAGGTCTTTTAACATACCATTAGTGATAAGAACCAAGAAAAAAATGTTAAGAATGAAAAAATGGACATATAGCTACAGAAGATATTTTTTTAAATCATAAATGGAATAATCAACTTTATGCCAACAATGTGAAAAACTAGATGAAATGGTAAATTTTCAATAAAATTATAAATCAATATTGATTCAAGAAATAATAGAAAAACATAGACTATACTCAGTAAAGAAACTTAACCAGTAGTCATAAATCTACTCATAAGCTCCCAGCCAAGATGGGTTTTCAGGCTTGTCATCCCAAAACTTTGCCAGAGAAAAGAAAAAAAAGAGGAAACCTCAACTTCTTCTATGAAGCTAGTATAATCTAGTTATCAACAAGAAGAATAAAGAAAGGAAAATTAAATCTTATAACTACAGATGCAAACATTCTAAATAAAATAATCACAAGCCAAATCCAATGTATTTAAAAACAATCAGAACCATCATGGCCTAGCTGGTTTATCCCAGGAATGCAAGGATATTAGAAAATCTATTAATATTATTCACGACATTAACAGATTAAGGGAGAAAAAAGATCATTTCAATAGATGATGAATAACATTTGTTAAGCTTCAGTATCCACTTATTAGAAAAACTTAGCAAATTGGGAAAATATGATAATTTTAACTTTCTTACATCATGAACACAGAAGTACTTTTTTTTTTTTTAAGATTTTATTTTTTTCCTTTTTATCCCCAAAGCCCCCCGGTACATAGCTGTATATTCTTCGTTGTGGGTCCTTCCAGTTGTGGCATGTGGGACACTGCCTCAGCGTGGCCTGATGAGCAGTGCCATGTTTCGCGCCCAGGATTTGAACCAACGAAACACTTGGCTGCCTGCAGCGGAGTGCTCGAACTGAACCACTGGGCCACGGGGCCAGCCCCGGAAGTACTTTAATGTTAGGCACAAGACAGGGATGCTCACCACTACTGCTTATTTTCAACATAGTCCTGAAGAGCTTAGGCAACATAATTAGGAAAAAAGAAGTAGAAGGATTAAAAATGAAAAAATTATTTCCCAGGTCATGTGGCTCTATACACAGAAAATTCAAGAAACTACAAATATTAGAATTTATGAGAGTACAGCAGGGTTGCTGGACATGGATCAATATAGATAAACCAATATACTTCCTATATTCTACCAGCAGCTAGGCATAACTACCAGTTATTGGTCTTTTTGATGCCAGGCACCATTGCTATGCTAACAGTATTTAATCACAAAAACACCCTAGTAGGTATATTTGTCTTCATTTTAACAGATTTTGAACCTGGGACTTGGAGAGTTAAGTAACTTGCCGAAAGTCCTACCATTAGTAAGTTACGCAAGCCTGGGACTAAAACCCAAGTCTATGTGACCCCAAACCCTGTCATGCTTCTAGCTACTAGGTACTCTCATTTCCTCCCGGTAATTGTAAAGAATGTGGTAACAATCCCTTGCTCCTAACCTCAACTGTTTCTTTTTACTTTGATGTTTTAAGTGTTTAGTCGAAAAATTATTCTCACACCTTCAAGTTTTACAGACAGAAAGCATGGATAAATAAATGGTCCTAGGAGAGTTTCAGGATATTCTGGAATAAATCTAGATGGTGGCGGGCCCAAAAGGAGGACGGCTGAAGAGACACCTGAGGAGAAAAGGCAGAAGCCACGAGCGCCCTGCGGGCCTGGCGGCCCAGGGTTCTCTTGCGACGGGCGGTACCCAATCGACGCGCGGCTCGCGCGACGCCTGCTGGGACGCGCCTCCCCCGAGTCCTGCCGGGTCGGGTCGGAGAGGACGGCGACGACTGGGAGCCACCACTCTTCCCGGGTGCTTGTGAAATGGAAGAAAGGTGCAATTCTTTCATGTAGAAAGAGTGGAGTCAAACAATACTGTACATTCCAGTTTCCTCAGTATTGCCGTCGAAAATGGATTTCATGTTCCTCATAGCAACAGCAGCAGGAGCTATCACCATATTTGCTGCTACTGCTGTTGCAGCATTGATGGTAGCAAAAAGTCTAAATGCTTTTAAGAACTGGGCAACTAAGGATAACAGGGCTAAAAAACCTCGCAAGAAAGTCTCTTTCAAGACAGAAACAGATAGGAAACAGGCAACAAACGAAGAATTGGACGAGAGGGACGAGGAAAGACACGAAGAATGGGGCGAGAAGGAACAGGAAACATACGATGAATTAAGCGAGAAGCAAAAGGAAGCACAAGAGGAATTGGGTGAGAAGAAACTGGAGCCCCGCGAAGAACTGAAGGAGAAGGAGCCAGCCAGCCAAACTTGGTAAGTGTAAACCGTAACTTGGTTAAATTTCAGACCGACGACACACGCTGATCAAATGAAGCAGGCACACAGCTGGACCACAGTGGGCTCCTTTTCCGCCGACCAAAGGGCAGGGGCTGGAGGCGATGCCCAGGCTTGCCTGCTGTCACAGTGACTCACGCACATACGTAAGGTCACTTTCCCGTAAAACTGGTTTTCCGAGGGCAGGGTTAGCGGAGGAGACTGCATGTGTGAACGTGTGAATGGTGTGAAGGAAGCTACACGAAAGGAAAGCTCGTTTCTTGACCGAAGTTTGGTTTTTGATATTTCGAGCCCTGGTAAGGAAAAAAACCGCACAAATTTGTTGAGTCGGTTTTGCCTGTGAAGCGCAAAGGACTCCTTGCCCTGGGATCGGCGTTGCCCCCTGGCGTGGGGCGAGGCGAGGCCGCCGCCGCGCGCACAATGGGCGCCACCTCACAGAGCCGGGCGCGGCGGCGGCGGGCGGGCGGCAGGACCCCGCGGGCAGACGGCGAGCGCGCCGGCCGGCGGCACATGGGCCCCTCGGGGCGGCGAGGCCGACGGGTGGGTGCGCGGGCTGCGGGCAGGCGGGCGGGCCCTCGGAGCGACAGGCCTGCCCCTGGGTGCCAAAAACCACCCCAAGGGACGCTTCCAAATAGGTTAGCCAAGCGCCGGGCCCGCGGCTGCCTCTCACCTCGCCCAGCGCAGTGCGCCCGGCTGCCGCGCGATGGCGAGCAAGCCAGCTCCGCTCCCCCCTCTCTCCTCCCTGATCCTCCGCGCTCCGCCTTCTCCTCCCTCCCATACCCGGCTCGCTCAGGGGCCTCCATTTTCCAGATCTTTCTCGAACCCGCAGCATCTCAGGCGGCCGTTGCCCGAGTGCTGACGGAAGCGGCCGAAGTCGAGGCCCGGAGCATCCTCCAGCGCGCAGAGGAGGCTCGCGCGCGTCCCCGGCGGCCGAGCGCGCAGGCGCAGACCCCCGTAACTGCCGGTTGGAGGCGGCCGAACCGCAGTGGAGAGAGACCGAGGCGGCGGAGGCTGCGGCGCGGGCGGACTCTCCCTGCTCCGCGGTTCCCCGGCGCGCTGCCCTAGATTTGATGTGCGGCCGCTTCGGGTCATCTCACCTTTGCTTCCCGTAGGAGTCGCAGTCCCAGGAGCAGCAGCCCAGCAGAGGACGCGGTCCCCACACAGGAGGCTTCAGCGCCAGCACCCCGACCTTCAGGCGGCGGGATGTCTGTGGTTGGCATTGACCTCGGCTTTCTCAACTGCTACATCGCTGTAGCGAGGAGTGGCGGCATCGAGACCATCGCCAACGAGTACAGCGACAGGTGTACCCCGTAAGTGCCTTGTCTGGTCATCGCCCCGACCCTTACGGTGGTCCTGCCTGCAGTTTCTTCGGACGCGCGCCGAACCCTGAGATGACAGGTGCAGTCCGTCAGCTGCAGTCTCTGGAGACCGCTGGGCGGCGGGCCCGGGGGGAGGCGGACTTGGTCGCTCTGCAAAGCTGCTTTTCCTTCAAGGACAGGGACTTACGTCTTATACTTAGCGCATCTCTCCTTTCTGTACGCACACACGTGTGTCCCTGCCGCCCGACCCCAGTGGCCCCGCTTTAGTTTTCGGGAAGGGGTTGGTGTGGAACCGCCTCGACTTACTGAACATTGGGGAAAGGTCTCTGCTCACCTCTAGTGGGGCTGGCGTGGGGTTTTCCACCGCGGGCCGGTGGGTCTCCCCGGCCAGCTGAGTAAAGAACTCTTCATTCATTCTTCCCTTCCTCTTTTCTCCATCCTTGCGTGACAGCATTCTCTCGGAAAAGTAAGAAATGAAACCTTAGACTGCACACACTGGAAGATGAGTTGCAGGTTCATGGGGCCTGGAAAGCACTTTTTTTTTTTTCTTGGAGAAGGGGTTG
The DNA here is from genome assembly GCF_037783145.1 of Equus przewalskii. Taxonomy (NCBI): domain Eukaryota; kingdom Metazoa; phylum Chordata; class Mammalia; order Perissodactyla; family Equidae; genus Equus; species Equus przewalskii. Next base: position 101,100,681 of record NC_091832.1, on the reverse strand, counting down.
AGATGTGCAGGGTTTTACCCCAGTGTCCTTGAGAATTCGAGAATCAGGGAGGGCGTCGTTGGCCTCTTGTATTGGTAATGTACGTCCATTAATGGAAAGTCGTGGAGTTAGAACCTGCCAAAAGCGTATTTATACAAAATGAGCTGTTGCGGAGTCCGAGGCGGCTGTCTTGTATAAACATGATTGTGGAGTGATTCTATTATGAAGACTTGATGAGAGACTTAAAAGGAGTGGCATTATGTCATGGAAACATGTTTCCACATGTTCCATTGTTTCTCTGGTCTGAGAACTTTGTTGGCAAAGAATATTAGGGATATGAAAGGCTAGCTTCTTGTTATAGGCTCCCGTTACTGGTAATTTTATGAGGAAATCAAAAGTTTATGTCTTAATTTCTGTGGAAAGGTAACTAACCATATTAATTTCACCCTTCGGAGTGGTCCAAAACATAATACTTTAAATATAAGACTAATCTTAACCAAGATCAGCGTTAGACTAAGCCTTTAGATGATTAAATTACTACAGTTCTTTGAATAGTTTTAATATATGTCAAGGAAATGTTGAAGAGTAGCTTACTTGGAGCAGTCTCTGCTTTGGTTTCTTTCAAAGAATATTCTAGAAGGTTTTATACCACCTTTTTCTAGATGTATGCATTATATTTCTTCTATTGGAATTTTGTATGTTTATATTCTCAAATCTGAGCATAGATCAGTTAATCTTCATTGTACTCTTAGAACTCTTGCTTCTCCTTTTTACATCTTTTTCTGGCTTTTATGCACAATGAGAGGCTGAAGCAGTAATTGTTAACTATTTATGACTTTATCTCTACAAGATTTTGTTTTAGGCCACAACAGATACGGGCTTCTGCCAGAAAAGGATCAGGAAATTCCACTCTCTTCTTTCAGCAGAGTAGGGTTAATGGGGGCAGTCTTTCGCTTCAGGGACTTAGCCTATGGAGAAAAAGTGAGAAGTAGGATGGACATTCCCCTTAAAGCCTTATCCTAAACGATCAGAAATCAGAACTGTAGGACAGATAGTGTATTTCCAGGCTCAGAAATCTTAGTAGCGAGTCCATGATTCTTTAAAGAGCCTGGCGAGACTTACAGAGTTCTTTAAAAATTAGGCTGCTCGTTTGAGTCTTCTAGAAGTCTCCTTGTTACTGTTCTTAAGATACATTGGCTAATTCTATGGGGCTGAGATTTAGTATGGTATTTCTGACTTGTGGGTAAGAGAAGCACTACTAATATCTAGATTTAATGAGCCTAATCCAAACTAGAAATTTCCTAAGGTGGAGGGATCATATTCTTACTTAGCTTGCATCAGAAACTCTGCCCTTGTTCCCATGGCTGCGTACTATCATTTACCTCGGGAATGTCTCTCTTATCATTACTGAACTAATACTTCACTGTAGTCCCGTGTTCTTACGCTGTCTGTTTACTTTGTGGGACTTAAATTATTGAATGAAAACATAGCTCTTCCTGATCCCTGGACATTTATTTATTGAATGCCTGTCTTACAAAAAGCTTTATAACTGTTAGAGAACCTGTAACTTTTCTAATATACTACAGTATTTAATAATACATATAAACTAGCTTTCACAATTTTTTTTTCCATATTCCAGTTGCTGACATCAAGGTAATAATATGTGACACGGCTATTTCTAAGATGCAAATACATTATAAAAGGATCCTGTGGAATAGAGGAGGGAAATGTTTGATTTCTTGGTTTCAGCGTCCATACTTTTTCACATTTGTTTCATTCTTTAACATAGTTATATATACATGGGAGGAGCTTATGATATAAATCAAGAGAAACAGTTTAGTGAAAAAAATAGCTACTTAACTTTTGGCCTACAATTAAGAGACCAAAGGCAAGTAATTTAACCTACTAATTCTCCAGATTCACCTTCTGTAAAGTTGGAGTGGTTGTACTAGCCTCTCTTCTAATGCAGAAGTTGGAGAGGGAGAAGGAAATTAACATGCAAAAATTGAAAAGGAAAGAAATTAACTGTTTTTTCTGAACATTGCCTTATTTTAAAAAATTATTACACAAAAAGTATTTTACCTGTTCTGCTGTATTGTAGACGTACAGGCACATTAAAAGATGAAAATAAAAATTATAATCCCTCCGCCCAGAAATAAAACTTCCAGATGGCTTTCTCTGTGTATGTTTCAAGGGTAGATTATACTTCATTTTCTGTTTGGTAATCTTTCTCTATGTAAAATATTGCTATGCCATTAGTTTAGTGTTTGTATAATCATTTCCTTAATGTAATCCATCTCTTATTGAACATTTAGGTTGTTTATATTTTCTTTTCATAAGCAGTGCTGCAATAACTATCTTTGTAACTAAATTTTTGACCCTTAATTCCTTCAAATGAATTCCTAGAAGTAGGATTACTGAGTGTGCTCATTTTTAAGGCCTTAGATATCTTTGTAAATTAAGTATAGATGTGGGGATTGAAATTTCCATCTCAGGCTTAATTATATCAAAGTGATTAGTTTCACTCATGGGAAAAGAAAACTGCAGCCAAGAATCCTCATTCAATATCAGATTAAAGCATGTGGCCAACCAAAACATGCTGCCTGTATTGATAATAGTGATTGCCGTGTGCAGCATTGTGCTTGCACTGTCATAGACATATCATACCAATTCTGTGAGTTTGGTAATACTAGCTGTCTTTTTCCATAAAAAGCCTAAAGCAAAGTTAAGTATCCTGGCCAAGAACTAGTAAGCAATAAAATGGATTCAGTTTCAGGCCTCTTTGACCCCAAAACCTCAATGTGCTTCATAATCTGTTGGGATAACAATAGTGTATATGTACCAGGTTAATGGGGATGTAAAAATCAAAGAGACAAATCCCTGGCTGGGCAGTTATTGTATAGAGAATCATCTTTGCTCTAGTATCAATAAACTCATCTACTTTGGCTAGTTTCTAAGAAATATTATATTCTTTTAAAATGTTTTAATATGCTTTTATGTTATTTTAAGAACATGTAAAAAATCTTATTTCATTTAAAAATTCATAAAAAATATATACTAGCAAAAAATATGATAGTGTAGACATATGGAGGAAAGCAATGTGGAAGACAATATTAACAATGAATATTTCTTAGAAGTAGAGTTATGGAGGGTGTGCATTTAATATGTAGTCTGTAATGTTTGGAATTTTTATGAACATATTTTACAATAAGGAAAATGGATTTTTTTAATGAAACCGTTTGAGGAGATCTTTGTTAGATATATTGCTTTATCATCAAAATTCTTATTATTCAGTTCTCTGGTTTTCTGTCTTCATTACTTTCTCCCTATTTTTTTTTTTTACCAGTGTATGAATAATCTGGAAATATGGGAAAATATTGTTTATACACTGTATTTCAGATATGTGAGATGTCCTCTTCAATGCACAGAAGTAGAGATCACTTATGTTGGGGTATTAAAAATTTTTATGCGTAGAAACTGCTAAACTCCAGAGGTTATCAGTGGCTGTCATTGGGTAGGAGGACTTTTTATGGTGATGTCAGTTTGGAGAGTGGAGGAGGCTTTAACATTTTTTATTAGATAGTCTTTCTAGTATATGAGTTGGTTTTGTTTTTATGTTTTACTGTGGGCTTATGCTAACTTTGATTTAAAAAAATATTTTAAATGATGAAAAAGTATACAAAGTAAGTCTGCCCCTTTGTCCCTTCCCAACCACCTCCTAAACTTTAGTATGTTTCTATTTTTCTGCAAGTATGTGAGTATATCTACATAACTGGGATTTTAAAAAATTTTTTTAACAAAAGTAGAATTACGTTATATGTATTTTGCAGTTGCTTTTTTCAAAATGGATTATGGACATCTCAAACTTGAACATACAGCTATAATTGACCTCATTCTTTTTAATGGCTGTATTGTATTCCTTTGATAGATACACTACTATTGGCAGACATTTCAAAGTATTATTTTCCTGTTGATAAAAATTCAATGAATAGGTATGCTTTTGTTTTTTGCTGAGGAAGATTAGCCCTGAGCTAACGTGTGCCAGTTTTCCTCCACATTATTTGTGGGCCACTGCCACAGCATGGCTATGGCACGAGTGGTATAGGTCCACACCTGGGACTCAGACCCATGAACTTGGGCCACTGAAGCCAAGTCTGCTGAACTTAACCACTACCCCATGGGGCCAGCCCCTGCGCTTTTAAAAAAAACCAGATTGTACTGAGATGAATGGAAGAGCAGATTGCTCACTTTTTAGCACTTTAGCCAAATCTAGGACTATAAAATCTTTTAGTATAAATATGATCTACAACAAAATGAATCTCCAGTCACTGCCTTGAATTTGTGGGTAAGAAATTCTGAAAATTTTCTAGAAGGCAAAGCATGGCAAGTACAAATGACATAGTACCTTTTATGAGTTTAAGATGTTTAACATGCCATTGGTAGTCTTTTTAGTATGTGGTCACCACAATACAAATTAATGAACGTAGTTGTGTTCTGATAAAACTTTACTTATAAATATGGGTGGCAAGTGGGAATTTGAAACCCCCTGGTCTAGGCAGTCATAATCAAAAGAACTTTAAAATTATTGTGCATTGCTATTTGTCTTTGAATTACTGGTGTTTTAAGTAAGATAATCAGTTTTTCAAATAATGTATCAAATCTAATAATTGATACTTAAGTAATATATCTAATGTACTTAATCAGCTTTTTAAATATTGTGTCTACCTATGTAAACATCTGTGTGATTTCTGTTAATGGTTTCAAGTTATGAACTAATTTATTTATGAATTATGCTCACTAAAAGCATTTGGAAACTTAAAGAAATTTTTGTTTTTTATATGTTAAAATTTGTATCTGTTGTCCATATTGAAGGACTGGAAAGTCTTTCTTATTACTAAATCGTCTCTGCCTAGAAGTCGTTTTATGTTTCTAAGTAGCAAGCTAGAAAGCAAATGGCAACAGTGAGTCCTTTCCAGAACATGTCTCCCTCACCCTCTTCTAGGGCAACTTTTTTCCAGATAGGTAAGTGTGGGAAATAATAACCAGATGTTTCCCTTACTGCAGAACTTCTCAGATCCCTTAGTTTGTAAGTATTGGAACACTCCAAGAAAAGAACATTTTCCCCACCTTATTTGAACCTCTAAGGAATTATATTCCACAGAACACTGTTTGGAAAAGGATGGTATAGGACAGTGGTTCTCAACTGGAGGAAATTTTGCCCCCCAGGGCACATCTGAGAATATCTGAAGAAATTTTTGGTTGTCACACTGGGAGTGGGAAAGGGGTAGTGCTACTGCTGTCTAGTTAGTAGAGGCCTGGGATACTCTTTAAAATCCTGCAGTGCACAGGATAGTCCCATTCCCCCAATGAAGAATTGCCTGACCCAAAATGTCAGTAGTGCTAAGGTTGAGAAATCCTGCTCTGTGGACATCTTGGCAACCATAGTTGAAACTAGTTGCTTAGCAGTTGACAGTTTGATTCAAAGCCAAACTGGCAATGTAAGAAGCTGACCCCTTGATTTAAATCAATTGATTGCCCTCTCATATCATCATTAATTTTGCTATTGTGTTTCTTAGCATCTACTCAAAGATTGCAGAAGAGGCTATAAATAGTAATTGTGATCCTGTGGAAACTGGCAAGGGAAAGCCAAAATTTTTTAAATAGGGCTGTTTTTAAAGTGCTAAGTGGTAAAATCAAGAGATTTTGAATCCCTAGTGTGGAGGTTGACAAAAAAAGCAAACAAATTTGGAGACTGGTGACCTCTTAAGTGAGAAGTCTCTTAGTCTGCTGGCAATATGTATTTTCTCCAACATAATTATGCTTGTCCTTATAAAAATAGGCATTATAAGAGAGACAGAAAATTTATCTTAAATTTTAAGAGAAAATACAAATACAACTTTCTTAAAGTAACCCCTGTCATTTGATTTTTTATGCCATCTACTGTGAAAAACGACATAGGGCATTTAAAAGTTTTGCTTGTTTGTTTAGAATTTTGTGACATTCTTTGAGAATCTTGGGCGACCACTATGGTGGTAACATCGGATTGGATGTTATAGATTTAAGCTGCATTGTAAACCCTCTGTTTGTTTGTTTTTAGGTATAAAATGGAATTTCTAAACAGTGCTTAAAATAATCTGTAAAAAGTATAATATAAATGGATTATGTGATATACATTTGGATAAACTATTGAATATCATCTCTTATAAAAACTTTTATATCAGCCTAGTATGTGGTGTAATGTTTGTTTCTCTTGGTATTTAAGTTGGGTAAAAGTTTTGAAAGAGAAGAGGTATTTATTTTGACTTTCTGAAAATCCTTGGCAGATATTTATTTAATGGTTGTGTTCTAGAATCTTTTGGAAAAGGAAGGAGTTTGAAGACTTCTAGCTATCTGAGAAAGGTTTTCTGTGTATTGAAACTGGGTATTTCCAAACTGTAACATTAAATTTTTTTAACTTTAAAAATTGTCTACTCTTAACTTCAGAGACTATCTGATAATGGTAACTGTTTAGCTTTCTCTAGGAAGTGATATATGTGTGAAGCGTATTTCAAAGAATTTAACAGTTGATAAATGATAGTTGAATCAGTCTTATTTGGATTTAATGTTCTAACAGAAGTTAAACTCATGAGCATCAACCTAAGAATAAGATTTTCTGTGCACTCAAGTGATGGTAGTGTAGTATTGAAAAATTAAAAGTATTCAGAAGTGTGTCCAAATAATAGAGTTGAGAGAAAGAGAGATTATAGAGTAGGCTAAGAGATGGCAAATCCATATTTTCTCTGAGTTTTAGGGTGGAATGCCAACCATCCATATAGATTGCCATATTAGGTATGCAAATATCTATTCTGGCAGAGACTATGTTGAATCAAGGAGTTATTTGCAAGATGTGAAGATGTCACCTGAACCACTGATTCCTGCTATATCCTAATTTTCCTCTTTTCACCGGATCACAGTTAGAGAAGAGTAACTTCCATTATCTCCTACATCTCTGCACCGCTTTTAACAGTTTAGCTCTAAATATATATCTACTCGTATGTCTCAAAGATACCTCAATCTCAACATGTCAAAAATAGAACTTGTGATTGTCCCTCCCCAAACCTGTCCATCTTACGAATGTTTTCTGACTCATTGAATGGTACCACTATCTACCCTCTTATGCAAACTGGAAACCCAGACATTATTATTGACACTTGCCTCTTCCTATTATCTGTTCCAGTACTGTTCAATATAAATATAATGTGAGCCACACACATAATTTTAAAATGTTCTAGTAGTTACATTAAAAAGATAATAGGTGAAATTAATTTTAATGTTTAACTCAGTATATCTAAAATCTTATTTCAACATAGAATCAGCATTTTAAAATTGATGAGATATTTTATATTCCCTTTTAAATATTAAATCTTCAAAGTCCAGAGTATATTTCACAGTTATAATAAGTACATCTCAGACCCACAACTAAAATATACAACTATGTACTGGAGAGATTTGGAGAGAAAAAGCAGGAAAAAAAATAAGTACATCTCAATTCAGACTAGCCATATTTCACGTGCTTAATAGCCACGTGTCTGGTGGTTACTGTATTGAACAGTGAAGATGTAGTCCATCAACAAGTCCTTTGAACTTTACTTCCTACATATCTCTTAATTCTTCCCCCTTCTGTCTTGGATGCCACCATCCTGATAGATTACTGATAACTTCTACCTCTCCTCCCATTATTTCACACTGTAGTTAAAATGATCTTCATCAAACTCTCCCCTAATTCCATCCCATCATCATTTACTCTTCCTTCAAACCTCAACACTTCCTCAGGTAAGCCTATCCTGATCCTCCTCCTCTCGGTCAATTCCTGCTATTATCTACCCTCGTAGCACTGTTTGCACCCTCTTTTGTAGCACCTACTCTACTTTCATTTGTGTGAGTCTACGGTACTGTAAGTTTCAAGAGAGCCAAAATCATATCTTTGTTTTTTCCCCCCTCACTATTATGTATCTAGTAACCAACAGAGTGCCAGACATATAGTAGTCAACAAACATCTGTTAAAGTGACTAAATGAACTTAACAGCTTGCCTTCCCTGAAAATCCAGTGTTCCCCAATATAACAGTGTCTTGTTCAGCCCTTGAAAAGCACTTTTCTGGGATCTTTCCCCTTCAGTTTGTGTTATATATAAGCATGGAGTCTTCTCTCCATTATTCCACAGCCTTTAATGAATTCCCATTACCTGCTGAAATAAATTTTGAATTTATAATTTGTCATTTGAAACCATGTATAATCTGGCCCCAATACTGTCTATCAAAATGTCTTGTGAAACTAGCTAACTTGTGTTCTTCCTAGTCTCCAAATAAGCTTTACCCTTAGGAGCCATCTTTCCATTCATTCAATAAGTACCTTTACTGTGCCCAGTTAATGATCTAGCTATCCAGTAGGACTTTCTAATCTACTATAATCTGTTCTATGTATGTTCTGTTCTCTATTCCCACTGGCTACATGTGGCTCTTAAGTACTTGAAAGTTGGCTTTTGAGGACTTGAAATGTGACTGATGCTAAGGAATTGAATTTTTTAGTTTAGTTAATTTGAATTTTACTAGCTGCATGTAGCTAGTGACTACCATTGGATAGCACAGATCAGGGCAGTGGGGCATATATTATCTACCCTCATGGAGTTCACACCCTGGTGTGGAGATACCTTCAGTAAATAAATAAATTGTATCTGATGTTGATACATGATGGAAAAAAGTAAAATTGGGTAAATAGTAGGAGATGGATATATTGGAGAGGAGCAGAAGTGTTTACATAAGATAGAAAAGATGTCTCTCATAAACTGACATTTGAGCAGAGACGTGAGAGAAGTAAGAGCACAAGACATGTAGATATATTTAGATATGTTACAGAGAGAACAGCATTTACAAAGGCCCTGAGACAGAAGTGCGCTTGCCCTATTCCGGAAATAGTAAGAAGACGAATGTGCCTAGGTTGAAGTTACAGGGTAGAACAGCCAAGGACCAGACCATGAAGGGCTTTATTGGCTGTTGAGGGACTTAAGCTTTTACTTTGTGAGACAGGACACCATTAGAGGATTTCAGCAAAGGAGTTTCATGATCCTAGTTTGGTTTTTTTTTCCTTCTTCTTCTTCTTCTTCTTCTTCTTCTCTTCTTCTCCGCAAGGCTCCCCAGTACATAGTTGTATATTCTAGTTGTGAGTGCCTCTGGTTGTGCTATGTGGGACTCCACCTCAGCGTGGCTTGATGGGCAGTTCCATGTCTGTGCCCAGGATCCAAACTGGCGAAACCCTGGGCTTCCAAAGTGGAGCACGCAAATTTAACCACTGGGCCACAGGGCCAGCCCCTGATCCTAGTCTTTAAGAAGATCACTCTGGCTATCCTATTGAGAATAGACAGATACCTACATACCAGGAATGTCCTTTTCAACAAAACAAATACATACTAAATACTTTCTCTTCTTTAAAGTCTTAATTCAGAAATCACCTCTTCTACTTGGTTTTCCTAAGCCTTGTTGTGTAGAAGTGATTATTCTCTTTTTTGCTAGCATCATTCGTAATCCTGTGTGTTGATTTATTTTTTCAATTGACCATAAATTCTCCAAGGACAGTGATTGTAGCTAATATACACACAATGCCTGTAAATATTTGTTGATTTGAATGAATAGTTACCTGTAATTACAACTGAAATCATGGAAACACTTTCTTGAATCATGACACAAAATGGTATTTTGATGAAAATGTTACTCTACACTTTTATAAGCAGAATTACATTTAAATGCAGTAATAAAAACAGTGATCATATTGTTCAAAACATTTACCTGTATTCACTCTTTTAATCCTGACACAACCCTATGAATAGGTATTATCATCACTGTCTTCCAGATGGGAAACTTAGACAAATAATGGTTAGGTAATTTTTACAAGGTTACTCAGCTGTTAAATGGCAGAGCCAGGTTTTAGTTCAAGCAGCCATGCCTTACTGAATACAGTTAATTTTTTTAGTAGGTCATAGACCAATAGAATTTGAAAAACAATTTTGGGTAACCAATATAGTGTTGCTAGCTATTAGCACATTTTTAAAAATTCTAATATTTATTTTGACCACTATTCTATTACTTATGAAAGTTTAAAAATATTTAAAATTCTGATTTTCAATAACCTATTTTTAAAATAATGCATGACTATATTAATCCTTTTAATTCATTTTTGTATAAGGAGAAGCAGAATGATAGCACATTAATATAAAAGTGCCACGGGAACAAACTTTGTGTTTTTTCCCTGTTTAGGGCCTGTATATCTTTGGGATCGAGAACTCGAGCCATTGGAAATGCAGCTAAGAGCCAGGTAAATTGTTAATATAGATGTTTTGACTTAAGGAAGAATTAACTGAAACTTGGTAACTAAGGTCTCATTTTATATAATTAAGAGTGAAAAAAGAAAATGAGGAAAATATGATAGATCCTAACATCTTTGTATTTTGTTAGATACATACTGCTTTGAGTTGTAAAATATGTATTGAATTTTATTTTTAAGAAATCTTTTTAGTTGTGAACTTAGGGTGTGCTGCCGTATGACATCGGTTTTTCCTTGTACGGTCACTTTCTGTGAGGGCTATCCTATCTAGAATATAAACTTTAGAGACAAGTGAGCTGTGTCTTTGTAAAAGAAGGTAAGAAAAATGGAGGAACTCATCCATAGTAACCCAGTGTGGCTACCACTACTTTATGTGGAATCTGCTTAAGTATTCATGTTTCCAGGCTTGTGAAATGCTTATGAGTAGAAGATTCACTTAATTTTCCACGCTAAGTTCATTTTCCTTGAACTTTGTTTATTGCCCTGAACCAAAAACCCTTAACAATTACTTTTTACATTTTAATATGTATCTGGATCTTTTCTTTTCTTGTACAATAGCTTGGTTTAGTGAGGCTTTTTTGCTCATGACTTTGTAGGAATGACTCATTTATCCAGGAATTTTTGCTTACAATTTTTATCAAAGTTGTCTTATAATTGGCCTATAAGTGAACATGTTTCTATCTTCTCTTCAACTTTCATATTGTACATAAAAAAATGTGGAGTTTGTGCCAAAATAACCCCTTTACTAAAGTTTACGTCTCGTATTCTGAGTGATCTTCTAAGTGCATCAGAGATCTTAGTCTCTGAAGAAAGCAAACTATAAAATTATTTCTCCAAAAGAGCTACAGAGACCTACATGATAATTCAGATCCTGTAGTTTTTATCCCATATTTAAAGATCAAGATCTATTTGGCTTTAAAGGTCACTTAAGAGGGCAGCAACAGGATCTCACTAATATGCTGTAGTTTGAACTGCATGTTCTAGTTAAAGAAAAAATCACTTCTCCAAAATACGAACCATTTACAAATTAAGAGACTTTAACTTAGCACCATGCTACATGGAAGGAGTTTTAATTTACTAACGTAGGAGCAGTCCTCAGTAATGGAAGCGACATAGTAGTATATTAGAAATTGCATAAAGAATTAGATATTGAGAGGAAAAGAAAATTAGGACAATAAAAAACATAGTTTAAATAAAACTACAGAAGTGAAAGTGGAAAGAAATGAAAAATCAAAGATATTAATTCACTAGAGCAAAAATGTTGAGGAAAACTAGAGACGAGTTCTAGATAGATTTTCATTGTACCATTTGAAAAGTTTTAAAGTTTTGTTCTTTCTTTTTTGAAGATGTTAATTTTGAATCTAAAATTCCTAGAATAGGAGGAGAATTTGGGGGGCAATAATTAAGATGCATACATTTTCATTGTATAGTTTGCTGTCAGTTGGAAACCAGAAAAATGAGCGTGTGTGTGTAATTCTGAACTTGGATGTGTAGGATAAAGAGACTTGATGGTTCTAAAGTATTAGCATAGTCTTTATTTTGCATTCATTAAGTAATTGATACATAAAAGTGTTTACTGCCAACAGATAGTCACGAATGTAAGAAATACAATTCATGGCTTCAAAAAGCTTCATGGGCGATCATTTGATGATCCTATTGTGCAAACCGAAAGAATCAGGCTTCCTTATGAGCTGCAGAAGATGCCTAATGGAAGTGCAGGAGTTAAGGTAAGCTTTATTGTATTCCTAGAGTCTAAATATATATTCAAATTAAACCAAATATGAAATTTTGCCTATTTGTAATTTAACGTTTTTCCTCTGGATGCAGTACATATACATATACACCTAGATACAGGCAGTTTTTATAGTAAGCTTTAGTGAGTGCAAAAATTCTAAGTTAGATAATGATCTTTTTAATCCAAACAATACTTTTATTTTCAAGGAAAAATTATTTGAAGAAATTTTATTTTATTTTTATTTTATTTTATATTTTTTTACTTTTTCCTCCCCAAAGCCCCAGTGCATGGTTGTATATTCAAGTTGTTAGTCCTTCTAGTTCTTCAGTGTGAGTGGCTGCCACAGCATGGCTACTGACAGATGGGTGGTGTGGTTCCATGACCAGGAAACAAACTGGGGCCTCCAAAGTGGTGAAAGTGCCAAATGTTAAGTAGGCCATCAGGGTTGGCTCTGGAGAACTTTTAGAGGTGAACTGTTTTTAAGGGCCAAAGGCAGAAGCGTCTGTGATTTATAAGAATGGACCCAAAAAGTATGTTAATTGCTGTAATGAGTTTTCTCTAATTTAGAAGTTTCATATAACATATTAAAAGTATTAAAGCAAACTCTTCTTCCAAGTAAGAAATAGATTCTGGATTTTTAATTCGATATCCTGAGACAGTAAGTTATAGATCAGTTAACAAAAACATGTTTCTGTTGATTTTTCAAAAACTAACATAATACCACAAAACACATAGATTTACCATATGATTTACCACCCTAAGGTATGTACACAAGAGAATTGAACCACATGTGTGCATAAAAACGTGTACATGAATGTTCATAATAACATTATTCATACTAGCCAAAAAGTAGAAACAACCCACGTCCATCAACTGATGAGTGAATAAACAAAATGTGGTATACCTATATTGTGGAATATTATTTAGCCATAAAAAGGAGTGGAGTACTGAAATGTACTACAACATAGATGAACTTTGAAAACATGCTAAGTGAAAGAAGCCAGATAGAAAAGTCCACTTATTGTATGATTCCATTGTATGGATGTCCAGCATCAGGCAAATCAATAGACACAAAGTAGATTAGTGATTGTTAGGGGTTAAAGAGAAGGGGTAATGAGGACTGACTGCTAATGGGTACAAGATTTCTTTCTAGGGTGATGAAATTGTACTACAATTGGTGATGAGTTCACAATTTTGTGAATATACTAAAAACCACTGAATTGTACACTTCAAAAGGATGAACTTTATGCTGTATGAATTATATCTCAAAGTTATTTTAAACTTGGTTATGTGTTTTAAGGCTATGCACGAATTTCTGGTTTTAAAAGAGGGTTCTGACTACATGATGGATGATGAATTGTAGTAAGGAGACATAAAGCTGTTAAAATAGTTTAAAGAAGACACTATGAGAGTTTAAAGACAAGGAGACAAATTGTGAAGGCATATTTTAGCTGAAATTTTTGGATCAAGAGTTGCTGCCTAGGAAGCTGAATGGGTTATGATAACAAAATTGGGATAAGAAATAGTATTCAGCTATCCTTTAAATATAAGTTCTGGTTAATAACCATGGGGAGCGGTTTTATTCTAAACTGCTTAAATTCTTTTGCTTTTATTCTTTAAAAGTAAAATTAAAAATCATGCTCTGTAGGTAGTTTGAGAAAATGGAGAAAAACAGTTTAAAAAATTTTTTAAAGAAAGCCAAGACCTAGTTTTGAATTGATAGCATTTTTATGCAGTCGTAATGAGTGCACATAAACTAGTTGAAGAGGCTTTGAAACAGTCTTGGGTTGAACTAACTTCCCTCATCTTTTGAAGATTGAAAATCTTCAACATTCAGCTCCTCAAGCATTTTATCCATTTATAGTTTGGGACATTTCTTTGAATATACTTTGATGTTTATTTCATATAACATTTATATTCTTATACAAAAGAATAGTGTATTGTTGTGCCTCCTATAATCAGACTTAAGACCATTGTGTTTGATTCATTTTCCCTTATTTCTGTGGTTGATTTCTTCCCACGTTTAAAAGCAGTAATTTCATATAATATTTGGTTGTGAATTTACTTGTAAATTGATTTGGACACAAATGGATATCAATTTTAGTTCTATTTTAAGGTAAGGATATCAATTTTAGTTCTATTTTAAGGTAAGTCTTATTATATATGTATTTATACACACTTGTATACATATATACTTTGTGCTACTTAAGAAGAAAATTCTTTAAAGCTCTTCTAAAGTTTAGTTGTTATAGAATAAAATTATTCACTCCACTGGGGTACAAAGGTAAAAGACATAGCCTTTTCCTCAGTAAGTTAAATGTAGTTATTATATGGGTTCTAAGGTAACTTTGTATTGCTTATAAATTTTGTGGTTGTCATTATAAAAGGGTTTGATTACTTGAATAAAGTACAGATCCTCCAGTATTCCCTGGTCAAAAAGCATGGTAAAGTTTCATTTTGAGTGCTTAAATGCAACCTAGTCTTAAACCTATGTATAAGATGAAATGATTATTTCATCTAAAAGAATGATTTTTAAATTTCATATATACATCTCTAATGTTTAATTTGTAATTATCCCAAGAAACCTTGAAGTAATACATATTGTATTTCTTTTATTTATTTATTTATTTTTATTTTTTATGCTTTTTTTACTTTTTTAATTTTTTTTAGTTAATTTTTATTGAGTTTATGATAGTTTACAGTCTTGTAAAATTTCAGTTGTACATTATTGTCAGTCATGTTATAGGTGTGCCCCTTCACCCTTTGTGCCCACCTCCCACCCCCCCTTTCCCCTGGTAGCCACTAATCTGTTCTCTTTGTCTACATGTTTAACTTCCTCATATGAGTGGAGTCATACAGAGATTGTCTTTCTCTATCTGGCTTATTTCACTTAACATAATTCCCTCAAGGTCCATCCATGTTGCTGTGAAAGGGACAATTTTATTCTTTTTTTATGGCTGAGTAGTATTCCATTGTATATATATCCCATATCTTCTTTATCCAATCATCTGTTGATGGGCACTTAGGTTGCTTCCACGTCTTGGCTCTTGTGAATAATGCTGCAATGAACATAGGGGTGCGTGGGACTTTTGGAATTGCTGACTTCAAGCTCTTTGGATAGATACCCAGTAGTGGGATGGCTGGGTCATATGGTAGTTCTATTTTTAATTTTTTGAGGCATCTCCATACTGTTTTCCATAGTGGCTGCACCAGTTTGCATTCCCATCAGCGGTGTTTGAGTGTTCCTTTTTCTCCACAACCTCTCCAACATTTGTTACTTTTTGTTTGGGTTATTTTTGTCATTCTAATGGGTGTAAGTTGATATCTTAGTGTAGTTTTGATTTGCATTTCCCTGATGATCAGTGATGATGAACATCTTTTCATGTGCCTATTGGCCATTCATATATCTTCTTTGGAGAAATATCTGTTCATGTCTCCTGCTCATTTTTTGATCAGGTGGTTTGATTTTTTATTGTTTAATTGTGTGAGTTCTTTATATATTATGGAGATTAACCCTGTGTCAGATATATGGCTTGCAAATATTTTTTCCCAATTAGTGGGTTGTTTTTTTGTTTCAATGCTGTTTTCCCTTGCCTTGAAGAAGCTCTTTAGTCTGATGAAGTCCCATTTGTTTATTCTTTCCATTGTTTCCCTTGTCTGAGAAGACATGGTGTCCAAAAAGATCCTTTTAATACTGATGTCAAAGAGTGTACTGCCTATATTTTCTTCTAGACGCCTCATAGTTTCAGGTCTTACCTTTATGTCTTTGATCCATTTTGAGTTTATTTTTGTGAATGGTGAAAAAGAATCATCAATTTTCATTCTTTTACATGTGGCTTTCCAGTTTTCCCAGCACCATTTGTTGAAAAGACTTTTTTCTCCATTGTATGCCCTCAGCTCCTTTGTCAAAGATTAGCTGTCCATAGATGTGTGGTTTTATTTCTGGGCTTTCAATTCTGTTCCATTGATCTGTGCACCTGTTTTTGTACTAGTTCCATGCTGTTTTGATTACTGTAGCTTCGTAGTATGTTTTGAAGTCAGGGATTGTGACACCTCCAGCTTTATTCTTTTTTCTCAGGATTGCTTTAGCAATTCAGGGTCTTTTGTTGCCCCATATTAATTTTAGGATTCTTTGTTCTAATTCTGTAAAGAATGTCATTGGGATTCTGATTGGGATTGCGTTGAATCTGTAGATTGCTTTAGGTAATATGGACATTTTAACTATGTTTATTCTTCCAATCCATGTGCATGGAATGTCTTTCCATCTCTTTATGTCGTCATCCATTTCTTTCAGGAAAATCTCGTAATTTTCACTGTATAGGTCTTTCTCTTCCTTAGTTAAATTCACCCCAAGGTATTTTATTCTTTTTGTTGCGATTGTGAATGGTATTGTGTTATTGAGTTCTTTTTCTGTTAGTTCATTATTAGAGTATAGAAATGCTACTGATTTATGTAAGTTGATTTTTATACCCTGCAACTTTGCTGTAGTTGTTGATTATTTCTAAAAGTTTTCCAATGGATTCTTTTGAGTTTTCTATATATAACATCATGTCATCTGCAAACAGCGAGAGTTTCACTTCTTCCCTCCCTATTTGGATTCCTTTTATTCCTTTCTCTTGCCTAATTGCTCTGGCCAAAACCTCCAGTACTATGTTGAATAAGAGTGGTGATAGAGGGCATTCTTGTCTCGTTCCTGTTCTCAGGGGGATGGCACTCAGTTTTTGCCCATTGAGTATGATGTTGGCTATGGGTTTGTCATATATGGCCTTTATTATATGGAGATAATTTCCTTCTATCCCCATTTTGTTCAGAGTTTTTATCATAAATGGCTCTTGGATCTTGTCAAATGTTTTCTCTGCATCTATTGAGATGATCCTGTGGTTTTTATTCCTCAATTTGTTGATGTGGTGTATCACATTGATTGATTTGCGGATGTTGAACCATCCCTGTGTCCCTGATATGAATCCCACTTGATCATGATGTATGATCCTTTTGATGTATTGCTGAATTGCCAAATTTTGTTTTTTGCCAATTTTTGCATCTCTGTTCATCAACAATATTGGCCTGTAGTTCTCCTTTTTCATGCTGTCCTTTCGGGCTTTGGTATCAGCGTGATATTGGCCTCGTAGAACGTGTTAGGAAGTGTTCCATCCTTTCTAATTTTTTGGAATAGCTTGAAAAGTATAGGTATTAAATCCTCTCTGAAAGTTTGGTAGGATTCCCCAGGAAAGCCATCTGGTCCTGGGGTTTTATTCTTTGGGATGCTTTTGATTGCTGTTTCAATCTCTTTCCTTGTGATTGGTCTGTTCAGATTGTCTGCTTCTTCTTGACTTAGCTTTGGGAAATTGTAAGAGTCTAAGAATTTATCCATTTCCTCTAGGTTATCCATTTTGTTGGCATGTAGTTTTTCGTGGTATTCTCTTATAATCCGTTGTATTTCTGTGGAGTCTGTTGTTATTTCTCCTCTTTCATTTCTGGTTTTGTTTATTTGAGCTTTCTCTCTTTTTTTCTTTGTAGTCTGGCTAGGGGTTTGTCAATTTTATTTATCTTCTCAAAGAACCAGCTCTTTGTTTCATTGATCCTTTCTACTTCCTTTCTTGTTTCAGTAGCATTTAGTTCTGCTCTGATTTTTATTATTCCTCTCCTTCTGCTGACTTTGGGCTTTGTTCTTCTTTCTCTAATTCAGTTAGGTGTAATTTGAGATTGCTTGTGTGGAATTTTTCTTGTTTGTTAGGGTGTGCCTGTATTGCGATGAATTTCCCTCTTAATACAACTTTTGCTGTATCCCATAGGAGTTCATATGGCATGTTATCGTTTTCATTTGTCTCCAGATATTTTTTTGATTTCTTCTTTAATTTCTTCAGTGATCCATTGCTTGTTCAATACTGTAGTGTTTAGTCTCCACATCTTTGTCCGTTTCTCAGCTTTTTTCTTGTAATTAATTTCTAGCTTTATAGCATAATGATCGGAGAAGATGCTTGTTATTATTTCAATTATTTTAAATTTATAGAGGCTTTCCTTGTTTCCCAACATATGGTCTATCCTTGGGAATGGTCCATGGGCACTTGAGAAGAATGTGTATTCTGTTTTTGGATGGAGTGTTCTATATATGTCTATTAAGTCCAACTGTTTTAGCTTTTCATTTAATTCCACTGTTTCCTTGTTGATTTTCTGTCTGGATGATCTGTCCAATGATGTGAGTGGGGTGTTGAGGTCCCCTACTATTATTGTGTTATTTTTGATATCTTCTTTTAGGTTTGTTAATAGTTGCTTTATGAACTTTGGTGCTCCTTTGTTGGGTGCATAGATATTTATAACTGTTATTTCTTCTTGATGTAGTGCCCCTTTGACCATTATATACTGACCCTCTATGTCTCTCTTTACCTGCCTTATCTTGAAATCTACTTCGTCTGATATAAGTATTGCAACATGTGCTTTCTTTTGTTTGCCATTAGCTTGGAGTATTATCTTGCACCCCTTCACTCTGAGCCTGTATTTGTTATTGGAGCTAGGGTGTGTTTCCTAGAGGCAACAAATTTTTGGATCTTGTTCTTTAATCCATCTTGCGACTCTGTGTCTTTTAATTGGAGAGGTCAATTCATTTACATTGAGGGTGATTACTGATGTATGAGGGCTTAATGCTGTCATTCTGTCACTTGTTTTCTGGTTTTCCTGCATTTCCTTTGTTTCTCGTCCTATGTGTTTTGGTCTACCCATTGACTTCTGCAGTTTCTTATGCAGTGTTTCTTAGTTTTTTCCTTATTTATTTTTTGTGTCTCTGTTTCTGTGTTTTAGTTTAGTGGCTACCCTGAAGTTTGTATTCAGAATCTTGTGCCTGACATAGTCCATTTTCTGATGCCTTCTTATTTCCTTAACCTAAACTGATTCAGTCCTTTTCCTCCTCCCCTCCTAAGTTATTATTTTCATCTCTTATTCCAACTTGTGTTGTGAGTTTGTGGTTAAAGTGACAAGATTGTCTTTATGTTTTCCTTCCCTTTATCCTAATGCTGTAGTTGAATATTTGCTATCCTATTTTGATTCTATTTGTCTCCTTACTCTGTTTTTTGTGACCCCTTTCTCTGTTTTTCCTTTGTTCAGGTATGAGGGCCTTCTTGAGGATTTCTTGTAGGTAGGGGTCTGGTGGCTATGAAGTCCCTTAGCTTTTGGTTGTCTGGGAAAGATGTAATTTCTCCCTCATATCTGAAGGATATTTTTGCTGGATAGAGTATTCTTGGCTGAAGATTTTTATCTTTTGAAGTTTTGAATATGTCATTCCAATCTCTCCTAGCTTGTAAGGTTTCTGCAGAGAAATCCCCTGAAAGTCTGATAGGGGTTACTTTGTAGGCTATTTCCTTCTGCCTTGCCGCCCTGAGTATTCTTTCTTTGTCATTCATTTTTGCCAGTTTTACTACAATATGCCTTGCAGTACGTCTTTGTACATTGACATATCTAGGAGATCTGAAAGTTTCCTCCACACACATTTCTCTCCCATTCCCTAGATTTGGGAAGTTCTTCGCTATTATTTCTTTGAGCATGCTTTCTGCTCCATTCTCCTTCTCTTCACCTTCTTGGATACCTATAAGTCTTATGTTGCATTTCCTCATTGAATCAGCTATTTCCCGGAGATTTTCTTCGTTTCTTTTTAGTCTTAGTTCTCTCTCTCCCTCTGTCTGGAGCCATTCAACCAGTCTATCTTTGATTATGCTGATTTGCTCCTCTATGATGTCCACACGAGCATTCAGGGAATCCATATTTTGTTTTATCTGTTCCATTGTATTTTTCATCTCTAGTATTTCTGATTGATTCCCCTTTATAGTTTCAGTCTTTCTTGTGAAGTAACTCCAAAACTCATTGAATTGTTTCTCTATATTTTTTGTAGCTCGTTGTTTTTTGATGATAGCTATTCTGAATTCATTGTCATTTAGTTTACTTATTTCCAAATCCTCAGGACATAATTCTGTGTAATTATTGTTTTCCTTCTGGTCTGGAGCTTTTATGAACTGTTTGATTCTAGAACAATTTTTCCATGTAGTGATATTATTCGGTTGCAGTTACAGCCTATCGCCACTAGATGGGGGTTGAGAGCTGCATGTTCTGAGCCCTCCACCTTCAGCCGAGATGGCACAGCACGGGTCGGTGGGGGTGGCACTTTCTCTTGCCCACAGACCCAGGTTTCCCGATCAGCTCTGGCTATCTTGTCTCCTGGGGTCTTGGCTTGATGAGGTCACCCCATGCAAAAGGTTTTGCCCAGTTAGAGGGCTTCCCTCTAGGCTGCAAGGGTGCTAGGGAGTCCTGGGTGATCCTGCAGTTGCACGACACCTCCCCCACTCCTTCCCTCATGGAGCCTCCCGCAGCAGTGACCACAGTCTTTAGGTAAGGGAGCAAAGTTCTCTCTTACCCCATTCCAGCTCCTCCAAGGGGGGCTCCAGCCTCTCCGCCCTCCATCTTTTGGCTCCTGTGGGTCTCTGAGGATTCCTTTTCTATTAGGATATTTTTTGTTGGAATACGGTTGCTCCTTTTTGTTGTATGTTGGAGGGGAGATAGTCCCAGGCAAGCTCAATCTGCCATGATGCTGATGTCACTTCTGTACTTCTTTTTTTTTAATAAGGAAATTTTCCCTTTTTTCCCCTGATGTTTTCTTTTCCTTTTCCCAAAATTGTATGACTAAGGCCTTCATTTTAAACTCAGGAAGAATTCTAACTTTTAGAAGAAAGATTATTTGATCTTTTTCTCCTTCATCATTTGCTTGGAAAGTGAATGATAAAAATTGCTTTTGTGAGAAGCGGAGATTTGGAGCAGGTAAAATCAATTGAAAATAATTTGGTTATAATACTATGTGTAAGCCACTGGAACTTTAGAAATGAAAGATTGTGATACTAAAACATCTTTTTGGAAAATAACTTCCTTGAGCAAGGACTTTTCCTTTTTCATTCTTGTGTATCCATCATGTATAGTGTGGATGCCACAAAATACTTGTTGAGTGAATAAATGACTCTTGATAAGTATCTCAACTTTTGGTTTTAGGTGCGATACCTAGAAGAAGAGAGACCTTTTGCAATTGAGCAAGTTACTGGAATGCTCTTGGCCAAGCTTAAAGAGACTTCAGAAAATGCTTTAAAGAAACCAGTGGCCGACTGTGTGATTTCAGTAAGTCTTACTTCAGTAATGAATACTCTTGAATCGTATTTGTCAGTGTATTAAGGTTATATTGAAATTTTTTTTCCCTTTCTTTACTTTTTCTGCCCTTATCCAGTAAATAATCTAAATTTATTTTTACTTTGACATTTTTTAAAAAATCACCTTTTTGGTAAACTTCAGAATTGAGTTTCCCATAAAGTCGATTGTGATAACCAGTGAATCTTAAAAATCTGATGTATGTGATTAATTAGTAACTACTGTACCCGCCACTTGTCTGTAAGAATCTTTCCAGGTAGCTTTTAACTTCCCACCTCTAGGGACTTTAACATTTTATGGTGAAAGTTGAAAATTCCCAGTTGGGAATTTGAGATTGTGTATATTTTGTATCAGAAAGAAAAGTTTTTTTAATGATAGATTGGATATATTTAACGTGAACACTTTTGGAACTTTTGACATATGCATATACCTATAAAGTCATCATCACTATCTATATAATAAAAATAATCGCCACCCCCTAAAGTTCTCTTGTGTCTTTTTTACAATAAAGATTGTTGTATATAAGGTGTACAACATGATGCTCTGATATACATATACATAGTGAAATGATTACTACAGCCAAGCTAATTAACATATCCATCTCCTCATATGCTTACCTTTTTTGTGTGCATTGAGATCACTTAAGAACTACTTTCTCAGCAAATTTCCAGTATACAATACAGTATTATTAACTATAGAAACCATGCTGTACCTTAGATTTCCAGAACTTACTCATCATACAAAACTGAAACTTTATCCCCTTTGGCCAGTATCTCCCCATTTCACTCACTTCCCTGCTCCCAATGACTACCATTCCACACTCTACTTCTTTGAATTCAACTTTTGTAGATTCTACACTAAGATCATACTGTATTTTTCAGAAAGGAAAGATCTTTCTTTAAGAATTCTTAAGAAAACATTTATTTACCCTATCTTATCTCTTGAGATCTCTTTATATATTGGTAACTAGTTCTTAAGTTATCTGTTAATGTGGATATTACTAATACTATTAAATTTGGCTACATGAATTTAAGAGTCTCGTCATCAGAAAAATAGAATCAGATTGTGAACTCTTCAGTGAAGTTAGTAATCATATCTTTTTCACAGGTATTTGGAATTTTTTAAATGAGATAAAAATACTAGAGCTTAATATTTTGTTTTCCAGGCATTTAGTAATAGTAAATAATAGAGTTTACCATTGGCCAGGCATGGTTATGGTCATTTAATGTATCTTAACCCATTTAATCCTCAGAACCACTTTATGAGGTAGGATATTATTAACCCCAATTTTGCAGTTTAAAAAACTGAGGCACAGAAAAGTTAAATAACTTGCCCCAAATCAATACAGCTAATAAATGGTAGAGCCAGAAATCAAACCCAGATAGTTCATTCCCGAGCCTATACTCATAACTCTTCCATTATACTGCCACTTGAAAGTATATGTCATAATGGTGCAGATTTTAAAAACTCATCTTAAATTCAAATATAACCCTATTTATTTAACTATACTTGATTTAACTTTCATGTCAGAAATTAGTGTCAGAATAGAGCATTATGAACTACTTGGCCATTATTAACTTTGTAGTTACTGCAAGAGACCCATTGTGAGCTATACAAGGGAAGTCTTTTCTCTGTTTTATGCACTACTATATCCTTAGTGGTTAGAAAAGTACCTGGTACATAAGTGTTCAATGAGTATTAAATGAACCATACATTATAATTTAGATTTTTGTCAGAAGGATAAACCAAAATCAGGATAAACAACCTTATCAAAATTCAAGTTCTTTTCCAGTTGTTAATGTCCATTCAATGAAATTTCTAAATTCAAAAAGCAATAAGTTGGAAGAGACTACTAACTTAAAATTGGAAGAGCCACAAGTCATTTTGTACGTGAATATACTTAATTAGCTTTTTAGAAATCTGTGGACCAAATCATAGTGCTTTCTTAAATTGATAGAAGTATATGTAAACCTTAATTATAAGTTTAGGTCTGAGTTTATTTTTTAATAGAAATATGTTTTTTGTTGATTTTAAGAGAAATATATGCTCATCGTAAGTCCCCCGCAATATAGTTCCCCATTCCTCTTTGAAATGTAACCCTTGTAAACGTTGGTTTATACATACATACACAAACATGAGATGATACTATTCATGCTTTTTTTTTAAGGTAGTAAAGATGTCATTCCATGACAATTCAGATCTACCAGATTCTTTCTAACAGCTACATAGGATTCCATTATATGGGTATATAATAATATATTTAACCAATCTCATTTTGACAGACTTATGTTTTCAATTTTTCATTATTAAAGATGAACAAATACATTTTTTAATAGACCAGACCAACACAAGAGGGATATTTAGACTAACATATTTTGGAAATCTCACAATATTATTCCATCTTATTAATTGCTTTAAATTTGTGTTCACACTTTAGGTCAATATTTTATGGTATAGAAATTGCCAATCTTAAAAGAAAAAAAACTAGTATTTTTTTCTCATTTATTTAATTAGAACACTATTCTTGGCCTTAAGCAGTGCATAAGTTTTAGTGCAATCATTTTACATTTTTCAATTGATGAAATGTTTCAATAAAATCTACTATATCAAACTAATATACTCAATTATTGTTTTTAAATACCAGATTCCTAGCTTTTTCACTGATGCTGAGAGAAGATCTGTGATGGCTGCAGCCCAGGTTGCAGGTTTAAATTGTTTAAGGTTGATGAATGAAACTACTGCAGGTGAGTACTTTGCAACTTGAAAATCACTGTCAGAAAAATACTGTTATAGTTTTTTTCTAATTAATACAAAGCATTTTTTTAACAATATTATGTACTGGTTCTTATAATCTTGTTGTTTGGGAATACGACATTTTGGCAGAGGTTAAACATCTCTTGAATTGGTTATAAGAATCATTAATATTACAGAGTTATACATGAGTAGACAAAAATAAAAACATTAATTAGCCAAATTACGAAAAGTTAATTTACTTTGAACCTAATGATTTTTATTATTCTACTGTATATTAAAGTGTAGTATCAAAGGGACTTATCCCTTGTTTTGCAAGTGATTGCTATGCTGGAATTAACCTAATTCTTTTTTCTTACACAGTTGCACTAGCATATGGAATTTATAAACAGGATCTTCCCTCATTAGATGAGAAACCAAGAAATGTAATATTTATTGATATGGGACATTCTGCCTACCAGGTCTCAGTTTGTGCTTTTAACAAAGGAAAACTTAAAGTAAGTAAATAAATTATTTGCTATATTGAACTTTAATGGTTAAGAGCATATAAGACTCTGTAGAGAACCTAATGCCTGTGTGTAAATCCTGGCTCTGCCACTTAAAAACCTGTGACCTTGAGGGGCCGGGCCCAGTGGCACAGCAGTTGGGTTCATGTGCTCCACTTCTGCAGCCCGGGATTCACCAGTTCAGATCCAGGGCATGGACCTGCGCAACTCTTATCAAACCATGCTATGGCAGGCATCCCACGTATAAAGTAGAGGAAGATGGGCACAGATATTAGCCCAGGGCCAGTCTTCCCCAGCAAAAAGAGGAGGATTGGCAGTGGATGTTAGCTCAGGGCTAATCTTGCTCAAAAAAAAAGAAGCCTGTGACCTTGAGCAAGTTACTTAACCTCCCTAAACATCAGATTCCTCACCTGAGAATAGTATCAGTAACTACCTCAAAGAATTTTTGAGGACAAAATGAGTTAATGTACATAAAGTGCTTGGAATTCCATATAGTAGACTCTATAATAGATGTTAGCTATTTTTATTATTGCTGAGGTGTTAGGTATGCTATCAGGCAGTATAAATTACATATTTATCCATAAATAAACTTAGGAAACATTTTCTAAAATGATTCCCATAGTTTTTAGAAACCTTTCTATCCAAGAGTCCTAATCATAATTTTCTACAATGTGGCATTATTTATTTCTATGTGCTTATCTTCTTACAGTATATATTTGGCTTTATATTCATTTTTACATTGATTATCTTATCCAGACTTATGCACTTCTCTCTCTCCATTATGCACATTTGTAGAATTTACTTGGAAAATGAACTTCTTTGGGTTACCCACCACCTTTTAGAACCTTTTGTCTCACAGTGGATATTACTATAATAACATCTGCGTAATCAGAATATTAAAGGGAAATGACTCATACTGAATATAGGATAGTTTTCTGTAAACTGGTTTAATCCTTGGTATTTAGTCTTGAATTTTAACTTAATTTTAAAAGAATATTTTTCTTTCCTTCCTTTTTAGTCGATACCTTAGAATAGTGATCTGTAATTTTTAGATCATAGACTGCTTCAAAAGTCTGATGAAAGCTTTGGCCCTTCTCTCCAGAAGGATGCACATTTGCACTTAGTTATATGCCAACACAATTTTGCATTTAATTTTGGGTAGTGCTGTACCTCATGAGAAGTCTATCCATGGGTTCTCCCTGCTGCTCTGTGGGATGACATCCCAATCAGATCAGGTTCACATCCTATTAGGATGCTTACCACTATTTCACCACCCTTCCTTGTGGGAAAAAAAGCTGGTGAACCACACCATCAGTGGGATTCTATTTTTTTAGTAGTTACTATTATAAGTAGTCGTTTGTGCCCTCTACCCTGGGGAGAGAGACTAGATGTCTTGGTCCTATGTTTTCAAGAGCTATAGTGTTGAAGTTCTGACTTGTTTACTCCTCTTCCGTCCAACTACTAGCTCGGGCTTATTGCTCAACAACCTTATTATATGAAATTTTTGTTTCTCCTCTTGACTTCTTCTGTTGTCTTTTTTGGTCTCTCATGTATTCTTTTGTTTCTTCCACATTTTTAAGCAAGTAGCCTGGCTTTTTTTTTTTTTAATAATAGTCAGAAGGCCTAATTCCTGATCTATAAATTGACCAATTACAGTATTTTAGATTTAATCTTTGGATCACTTTTTCTTGGCTGTTCTGATTTTGGTTACATTCTTAGGACTCTTTCTTTGCTCTCTTACTCTTGGTTTTTGGCCTACCTATTCAGTGGTTTTATAGAACCAGAGGATATAAGATACTGAAGTTTTCATTGTTGTAACTCAATTATTTCAGAATTAGAATATTTTTTTAGTTATGATTTATGGATGTGTAACCTAAAGCAGATAATTCAGAGTGGGTAAATAGGTTGGCTAAATATGTGGATAATTAATATTAAGATTCCAAATTTGGCATGCTGTTGATTTTTACAAGTTCTTTGGCTTTGATTTTATTTTAATTTTAAAAGTTATTGTTTCATTCTTTGTTGTTTTGTAAGCATCTATATTTCTTAAAATTCAGTTCTGGTTTTTTTGATTAAACAGGTTTTGGCTACTACCTTTGATCCATATTTGGGTGGCAGGAACTTTGATGAGGCTTTAGTAGACTACTTCTGTGATGAGTTCAAGACCAAATATAAGATAAATGTGAAAGAAAACTCTCGGGCCTTGTTACGTTTATATCAGGAATGTGAAAAACTAAAGAAGCTAATGAGTGCAAATGCATCAGATCTTCCACTGAACATCGAGTGTTTCATGAATGACCTTGATGTTTCTAGTAAAATGAACAGGTATCATATGTGTTTTTAGTTTGAAAAGTGTTTGTTTGTTCTGTAATGTTTAGATGGTCTGGTGTTTTTCATTCTGTTATTTTAGAAGGTATGCTCAATTTTTGTTTGTTTTTGGATTTCTTTATTTTCCTTTTTTTTATTGAGGTAACATTGGTTTATCATGCTCAATTTTTATATCTGAAACTAATGAATGTTAATTTTCTCACAGGGCTCAGTTTGAGCAGTTATGTGCTTCCCTTTTTGCCAGGGTTGAGCCACCATTAAAAGCAGTAATGGAGCAAGCTAGTAAGTGGAAATTACTGAACTAACCATCAAAACTATACCATGGTGTTACTCACTTGAATGGGGTAGGAAATGGTAAAAGCACTAAAACTTCATGTGTTTTTTGAAGATTTGTATTTCTCATTTTAGAGGAGGAAATTAGAACTCATTCTGTATTCATAAGAGTAGGGCACTAGAGATCTGGGTTTATTAGTACTCCCTCTGGCTCCTTTTATTGTTTACAACATAAAACCAAAGCTAATTATGTTTGGAGGTGTTTATGTAAGTATATAGAAGATTCAAGGTGAAAGTAAAGTAGGAATGGGGACATGATTGCTTTTTGTTAAGGTTTTGGTGGTCAATTAAAAACACCTTCTGTGGGGATTTGTGAGGTGGAAGTTAGAAAATTGAAGGACTCTAAAGAGTTCCTTTAAAGCCCATGAGGTACTTGTCTGTTCTTATTGTGACTCCATCATCTGGACCAAGTGCAGTGCCTGACACACGGATAATTAATATTTATTAAATTTTTCCTTTCTCCAAAGTTTATTTTTATCTTCTTTCCGTTTAATCTTGTTTTGAGCAAATAAAAAGAATACACTTTTTCAAAAAGTACTTTCCAGGGCCAGCCCAGTGGCATAGTGGTTAAGTTTGCATGTTCCGCTTTGGCAGCCCAGGGTTTGTGGGTTTGTATCCTGGGTGCCAAACCTATACACCATTCATCAAGCCATGCTGTGGTAGCATCCCACGTAAGAAATAGAGGAAGATTGGCACAGATGTTAGCTCAGAGGCAATCTTCCTCAAACAAAAAGAGGAAGATTGGCAACGTATGTTAGCTCAGGGCCAATCTTCCTCACCACCCCCCCCCCCCGAAAAAGAAAAGTACTTTCCAAGGTCTACTGTTTACATTTTTATAAAGACTGACTGCTTTTTCTCAATTAAAAACATTTTGTTTTCCAGACTTACAGTGTGAAGACATAAGTAGTATAGAAATTGTAGGGGGAGCAACACGAATTCCTGCAGTGAAGGAACAAATCACTAAATTCTTTCTTAAAGACATAAGTACCACATTAAATGCTGATGAAGCTGTTGCAAGAGGATGTGCGTTACAGGTATGATTATTTGTCTTTTTTTAGAATGTACATTTTCCCAGGAATATGGTGATAGGTCTGAAGGGACTTTTTAGTATTGTTTGTTCCAACCACTTGTCAATAGACTAAAAGTAAATTGAAATTATTTCTGTTAAATAAGTTTTGTGTCTGTCCCCTTTATTTTTTCAAACTATCATAGGACAGTATGTCTGTAATTATACTGAAAGAACATTTATTTTATGAATTCTGGTAATTATTCCCATTTAAAATTCTTTTTTGAGATTTAAAAATATTTTACATTAATTTTTGTAAGGTCACAGAAAAAGTAATCTGATACTTTTAAATTTTAACTAGTTGTTACCAAAAAACTAATTTTTAAAATATAACAATTTTATTACAAGGACTTTCTTAAGCAGTTCAATCAGGGTAACCCAGGGTATGTTTTGTTTTGTTAATTTAAATATGGTGTACATCTTATTTTCAGTGTGCGATTCTCTCACCAGCATTTAAAGTGCGTGAATTTTCCATAACAGACATTGTTCCCTATTCAATCACCTTAAGATGGAAGACCTCTTTTGAAGATGGAACTGGGTAAGTTACTTTTAAAGCCTTGGTTAGAGTTTGTCATAAATAACTAGTTGAGCCTACTTTTCTAACTTAGAGGAATTCACATTTCTTAAAATTCTTGAACATTTTTTTACAAATGCTAGAAAAAAAGAGAATATAAAAAATTATATATAATCTATAAACCATGATGGCATATTTTTTAATTAATATTTTATTATAAAGTAAAACATTCTCATTTTTAAATGAAAATCACAGTATGGAAATATAAAGACTTAAAAAACCTACATTTGCCATACCCCAACTCCTATTTAGCCCATTTTACAGAGGTAACCATTAATAGCTAGGTGTATATCTATCCAGTTATTTTCTTTGAATATCCAACAATAAAAAGCATGCACTTTTTAAGTTGATACATAATTTGTACATCACCAATGCAACTTGCCTTTTAAAAAATGTTATGTATTACCTTTCCATGTCAACAGACAATAACTGTTTTTTTTAACAATTGTGTGTGCCATAAGTATTTTAACCAATACACTATAAAGTGATATTTTTCCTGTTTTAAGCAGTGCTGTTAGGACCATCCTTGTACACATCATCTTGTTTAGTTGGGTTTGGTATATCTGTAAGAAAACTGTGTAGGAATGAAATTGAATGAAAGGGTATGAACATTATTTTAACTAATACTGCCAAAGTAATCACTAAAAAGATTATATTCCTATTAACATTGCATGAGATTACCTGTTTTAACTTATTTTCTCCTAAACTTTTAACATTTTAAATCCTCCTAATCTTAACATTTTAATAGAAAAAAAAATAATAATACTTTGTTATTAAGTTCCCGTTTTTGACTATTGTGAACTACAGTCTTTCATGCTTTTATTGACATTTACATTTCCTTTTCCATAAACTGTCCAGGATTTAAATAGCTTGTTTCCCTACCAAATAAAAATTTGTGTTTCAATACTGTATTTGACTACTTTTCAGAAGTATACCTTGTATAATAAAGTAAACCTGTATTTAGGTTTTGAGGTTGCTTTTAAAATTTTGTTCTCTGTTCTATATATCCACACCCCCCCAAAATTGAAATTTTTGCACAAATTTCAAAAATACAGATTATCATTCTGATCTGAATGCTTTACAGAGCATTTATATGGCATGTTTTGAGACAAGAAATATTATCCTTAAAAATTTATTTCAGTGAAAGGTATAAGTGATCCAGAAAAAAATTGTAAGAAAACATATGGGGAGTTAAGTTGAAAAGTAAATATATCCTAGAAAGAGTAAACAAATGGGACTTCATCAGACTAAAGAGCTTCTTCAAGGCAAATGAAAACAGGATTGAAAGAAAAAAACAACCCACTAATTGGGAAAAAATATTTGTAAGTCATATATCTGACAAAGGCTTAATATCCATAATATATAAAGAACTCTCACAACTCAACAACAAAAAATCAAACAACCCAATCAAAAAATGGGCTGGAGACATGAACAGACATTTCTCCAAAGAAGATATACGGATGGCCAATAGGCACATGAAAAGATGCTCATCATCGCTGATCATCAGTGAAATGCAAATCAAAACTACACTAAGATATCACCTTACACCCATTAGAATGACAAAAATATCTAAAACTAATAGTAGCAAATGTTGGAGAGGTTGTGGAGAAAAAGGAACCCTCATACACTGCTGGTGGGAATGCAAACTGGTGCAGCCACTATGGAAAACAGTATGGCGATGCCTCAAAAAATTAAAAATAGAACTACCATACGATCCAGCCATCCCACTACTGGATATTTATCCAAAGAGCTTGAAGTCAGCAATCCCAAAAGTCCTATGTACCCCAGTGTTCATTGCAGCATTATTTACAATAGCCAAGACATGGAAGCAACCTAAGTGCCCATCAACAGACGAATGGATAAAGAAGTTGTGGTACATATATACAATGGAATACTACTCAGCTGCAAAACAGAACAAAATCATTCCATTTGCAATAACATGGATGGACCTTGAGGGAATTATGTTAAGTGAAATAAGCCAGCTAGAGAAGGATAATCTGTGTATGACTCCACTCATATGAGGAATTTAAAAATGTGGACTAAGAACAGTTTAGTGGATACCAGGGGAAAGGTGGGGTGGGGGGTGGGCACAAAGGGTGAAGTGGTGCACCTACAACACGAATGACAAACATTAATGTACAACTGAAATTTCACAAGATTGTAACCTATCATTAACTCAAAAAAAAAAAGAAATATGAAAAAAAGAAAAGTAAATATATCCTAGTGACTACAATAAGAAAACAGAACATAATGAGAGGTTCTTGAAAGCTAGAATAGAAGAAGAGATCCATGAATGTGACATTTTTATACCTTTCATGATTGATAGGATGATGATAGATTATTAAAGTGTGAGTTTCTGCGCCACTATAAACAATAGTTAAAAACTGTTTCTCCGGGCCGGCCTGGTGGCACAGCAGTTAAGTTCACACGTTCTGCCTCTCAGCAGACTGGGGTTCGCCGGTTCGGATCCCGGGTGCAGACATGGCACTGCTTGGCAAGCCATGCTGTGGTAGGCATCCCACATATAAAGTAGAGGAAGATGGGCACGGATGTTACCTCAGGGCTAGGCTTCCTCAGCTAAAAAAGGAGGACTGGCAGATGTTAGCTCAGGGCTAATCTTCCTCAAAAAAACACAAACCAGCAAACAAACAGAAAAACTATTTCTCTTCTTCTATTTAAGGAACAGGATTGCTATGTAGGCTTTAAAACATCCTGTACTGGAGAGGAGAAAATACTATAAAGGACATTATTATATCAACTGAAAAAAATTCGAAATGGATTGTAAAGTATCAATGTAAATTTATAAAATTACAGCTATACTGTGATTGTGTTAGAGAATATCCCTATTAGGAAATACACATTGAAGTACTTAGGAGTAAAGGGTTGTACTGTATGTAACACCCTCAATTGCTTCAGTAAAAAATATACACAGAGTGTGTGCACCCAAGTGATGAAACAAATGGAGTAAAATGTTAACAGTAGCAAATCTAAGTAAAACATATCCAGGTGTACCTTGTCCTGTTTTATTTTTGCACCTTTCTATAAGTTTGAAATTATTTCCAAATAAAAATTTATTTTTTAAGAGAGCTAGAATAAAAAGGGTTACATATGACAAGTATCTTGGAAACTAATGGATAAGATTTCGTTCTCAGAAGTGAGCAAAAAAATAATTTCTATGTATTGGCCCTAAAAATATACCTATTCTTGGGTAATATTTCTCTTTTTAGTAGGATATAATTGTCTGTTACCGTGACATTCTAAAAACTTTGAGCCATAAAACTGTCAAAATGCATGTTTATGGCAAAACCAATAATTCTTTTTCTTTACATTTGCACATCGAGATCTTTACAATTGCTGCTTTTGAATTAAGAGTGAGATGGATTCTGTAATTAGGTTTATAGGCAACTTTGTTTTTAACTGAGCCTTTTCCCACTCTATTTTAGGGAATGTGAAGTATTCTGTAAGAACCATCCTGCCCCATTCTCAAAAGTCATTACTTTCCACAAGAAGGAACCATTTGAACTAGAAGCATTTTATACTAATTTACATGAAGTGCCTTATCCTGATCCAAGAATTGGTAAGAGGACTCAAGAAAAAAATTTTAATAAATTTTTGCTTTTTATAAATATGTTAATATTTGTATCAAGAGAACAAATAAGTCGATATTTCAGCTAAGCAAGCACTGAATTTTTAAAGAAAGATGTTCGTACTTTTTTCTCATTATGCACTTTTTAGTGCTCAGAGTTTATTTCTGCAGTAACAGCAGATTTGAGCATTTTTAATTCATTTTGATTTGTATATTTAAAATGCTCTATCATTGGCCTGAGAGGTTTGGGAAGGATTATTTTTTATAAAAAATCTCTTTCATTGTAAATTGAAATTGTGCTGCCAGACTGATTTTTATGTTCTGCTTTTAAACTTATGCTCACTGCCAACAACTAGAATGAGTATCATTGGATTAATATGAAAGGAAGAATAGGAGACTGTAATGTCCATTTTAGCTGTATAATCTTTTTAGAAGATATAAAAGAAAGTGTGATTTTTTTTTTAACATTTAAAAGAGAAGGAATAATTTTTTTTAAGTTTTAAAATTGTGTATGTGGGGGCCGGCCCCGTGACTGAGTGGTTAAGTTCACACGCTCCACTTCGGTGGCCCAGGGTTTCGCTGGTTCGGATGCTGTGTGTGGACATGGCACCACTCGTCAGGCCACACTGAGGTGGCGTCCCACGTGCCACAACTAGAAAGACCCACAACTAAAATATGCAGCCATACACTGGGGGGATTTGGGGAGAAAAAGGAAAAAAAAAGAAGATTGGCAAGAGTTGTTAGCTCAGATGCCAATCTTAAAATAAAAATTGTCTATATGTACTGCTTTTGTTGATAGACTAAAAAGGGGACAGTATAAATATTTTGAGTACATTCTTTAAAGCAGTAGAAATAAATTACTGAAGATGGTATTAGTTTGCTAGGGCTTCTGTAATAAATACCGCAAACCAGGTGACTTAAACACTAGAAATTTATTGTCTCACAGTTCTGGAGACTAGGAGTCCGAAATCAAGGTGTTGGCAGTATTGGTTCCTTCTGAGGGCTGTGAGGGAAGGATCTGTTCCAGGCCGCTCTCCTTGGTTTGTAGATGGCCATC
This sequence comes from Equus przewalskii, assembly GCF_037783145.1. NCBI lineage: Eukaryota > Metazoa > Chordata > Mammalia > Perissodactyla > Equidae > Equus > Equus przewalskii. The sequence continues at coordinate 101,067,238 of NC_091832.1, read as the reverse complement.
TTCATGTTCACATGACATTCTCCCTGTATGAGTCTCCAAATGAGGACACCAGTCATTGGAAGAGAGCCAATCCTGATGACTTCGTTTTAGCTTGATTACCTCTGTAAAGACCCCGTCTCCAAATAAGGTCACTTTCTGAGGTACTGGAGAGTAGGACTTCAGCATATGAATTTGTGGAGGACACAGTTCAACCCATAACAAAGGCCAACCAGAATATTACTCAGTTTTTCTGCCTAGTATTCTCTCTCTACTATGGATATCATTATATACTTGAGATTTTTTTTGAAAAATAAAACACTGTAGAGTTCTTAAAATGAAAAATTAGGGGCTGGCCCCGTGACCGAGTGGTTAATTTTGAGTGCTGCGCTTCAGCAGCCTGGGGTTTCACTGGTTCGGATCCGGGGTGCGGACATGGCACCACTCATCAGGCCGTGTTGAGATGGCGTCTCACATAGCACAACTAGAACGACCCACAACTAAAATATACAACTATATACTTGGGGGCTTTAGGGAGAAAAAACAGGGAAAAAAAAGGAAACAAAAAATCAGGAAAAGACTTATAAAAAAAAAAGAAAAATTAATATGACCTTTGTAGATATTAGTGACTGGATAACGTAGCAATTTTGCTATGGGAAAAAAAATCCAGAAATTTTGAAAAATTACTTTATTTATGAATTACCAAGATGATTATGATTTGCAAAGCTTATAGCAAAAAGATAATATCTATTTGATTTTCAAATTCAGAAATTGAATTTTGTTATTTTGGTTTTAGAGTAGCAATACTATAAAATACTTAAAAGTTATATTGGCTTGAGTCAGATTGTCCTTTGTTAAAATTTCTACTTTTCTTTTTCCTAGCATTGATGATTTGGGGCTGGTTGCTTAACCTGTCTGAGTCTTAATACCAGGTTTATTAAGGTATAAAAAGGGTGATCTGAGGGAAATGCCTGTCCCACAGTAATTAATCTGGGTGTGGTAATAATTTTATGATTATTTGCCAGCATCTTGAAAGATGATAGTCAAATTATTGAATGACTTAATCTAAGGCCCATGTACTGATCAAAGCTCTTTTTTCTTCAAGGGAGCTTCACTATTCAGAATGTTTTTCCCCAGTCTGATGGTGATAGTTCTAAAGTGAAGGTTAAAGTTCGTGTTAACATCCATGGAATCTTCAGTGTGGCTAGTGCTTCAGTAATTGAGAAGCAAAATGTAGAAGGGGATCACAGTGATGTTTCTGTGGAAATGGAAACTTCATTTAAGAATGAAAGCAAAGATGATGTGGTATGTAGAGATTCTGTTTCAAAGTTTCTCCAATAAATAATATATAAAGTATCTTAATCATAACTAGTACTTTAATAGTTGACAATATTAACCTCTGACATTTTGCTCTGATGTTCTGCTGTGGGAATCGGCATAAACTCTTTTATGAAAGCATTGAAGAAAAATTCTATTTTAAATGCTGTACATCTTTTGCAGTGTAACATACTTTTTGGAGGCTTGTACATCTTTCATAGCATTATATGGAACACGTGCATATGTATGGTTGGAGTCATCTTTCCTAAATTCTTTATTTCCATTAAAAATATGTATTGTGGCTAGCTTTTTTAGTTTATAGATAAAACCAATTCAGACTGATAAATTTTGAACTGTACACATAGATATTTTTCAGTTGAAAATACATGCTTAATAAAGAATTTCCTAGGGCTTAGGAGGATATTTGTGGCAGTTCAGCAGATGAATGTGCTGTACGTTCAATAACCTTACAAATTTTTGACGGTTTATTTCTTTATGAAAGGTTTATGTGAGCACAACACTGTTTTTACTCTTGGTGTACCATAGATGAAGGAATCTTAGGAGAACGTGATTATATTCCATTACACAAAATTTTCATCTTTTTATGTATACTATTTATAAATTATCGTTAATGGCATTTGTTAGATTTTTTCCAATTGTAATTGGAGTATGCCCTAGATTTTTCATGTAGTGTATATTAAGAATTGATTTTCTTTTGTTAAATTTCAAGACAATTTCTCCCTTTTGTGAAGGTTGTCTTTTTGTCTGTTTTTATTAATAATTACTATAACGTCTTTTCTTCCAGATTGATCAGAATTTTACCACTACTCTTTAAAAGTATTCTTTTAAATCCCTACCATAGCTGATATAATAGATTTTGTATAAATTGTAGTTTATTTTGTTATCCTTCCTAACAGAAGAGGTGAAGTTGAGTACTCTGTGTAGAAAACATTTGTAAATTGTATTTCTTATTGGTTTTCTGTAGGAGTTTTCTCTTTAATTCTGTATCCAGAAGTTAAAATACTTATGGCTGAAATACCATTATAAAGCAGTCTCTCCCTTCACCCAAAAAAATGTGAACCAATTCAAAGTAGACTCTGGAAGCTAATTGTTTAAGTTTTAGAGGAGAAAAATAGGAGGGTAATAAATTCTTTTTACTCTTCCCTAGCTGCTGACACTTCTAACTCTGGGATAGGTAAAGAAACCCAGACATTTGCCAGCGAACAGCAGCAGGAGTCTTTTGGTTTTTTTGCTTGAGAGTCAACTTATGAAAGTTGATTTTATGGGCCTCCTTTTTCATTGAAAATTAAGATAGCTTTGATTTTTCTGAGAAGTCATAACATAGGTTACCGACTTCTCTTCAATGTAAGGATGTCTCAGAAAATTGATACTTCTCTTCTGGGTATGTATTAATATCGGGGCATAGTAAGAAGTCATCGCGGCTTTTAGGCTTCATCACCAAACCAAGGATCAAACAGACTATGTGCTATTCATCATATTAATGTACCTTAATTCAACTATTCCCAAATTGTTGACTGTTTGGATTGTTTCTCTTTTAATCTGTTTTTAATTCAAAATATTCGATTACTTATATGTACCAGACACTGTTCTAGGCACTGAGGATACAGTGGTAAGCAAGATAGAAACGGTCCCCACCCGTCTGTAACTTAACTTCTGGTGGGAAAGGACAGGCAAGAAGCAGCAAGATACTACATAAATATGAAGGAAATTAACAGCAGGGGGATGCATAGTAGAAATTATGTGATAGTGATGAGGAAATCCACCTGTGAGGAAGGAACAGGTAAGCAGCCTGAAAGATGGAAAAGCAGTTTGAGGGTAAGGAGTGGAGTAGGTAGTTGTCTGAGCAGAGTGAATAACGGGTACAAAGGCCCTGAGGCAGGAAGCCCTTTTTTTGTTGTAATAAATGTAAGGATAGCTGATATATAAGATAGAGGAGTGGAGAAGGGGAGAGCGGCAAGAAAAAAATTGAGAAGGTAGATCAAGGGACAAATCAGGTAAAGCCTGATCATGATAATGATTCTGGATTTTATTCTTAAGTGGTTTTTATTTATTCAGCAGTTAACTAAAAGCATCTAGAATGTGTGTTTGGATAGAGCAGTGAACAGAAAGATGGTCTCACCCTCATGGAGTTTAAGATCAATTAGAGAAGCAAGGATCTAGAGGCACTTCCCTTAAGTTCCTCACTATTGATAATATTCCTATGAACTTTCTTAAAATCATTTTAAAAAATTAACAAATTACTCTCAATTGTAAGATGTACAATTTTACACTTTTTTAATTTCTCTGAAATTGGGATGGGTCTTACAAATATCTTATATTCACTGTTGCTAATGGCAATAATCATGACATAGTTCTCATCATCTATACGTGTGTGAACTTGGTTGTTTTCTTAATGGTGTGACTAGGCACTTGCAACCCCTTGACATTTCAGTCAACAGATTGTTTAAGGACCATTCAAAGAAGGAAATCAAATCCTGGTGGTTGTCTGAAAACAATCTACTGACTCCTTCTGGTAAGATGAAGAAGACACCATCATACAACTTGCAGAATAGATGTCAGTGGCTTATAAAAAAATGTTAGAGACCATACTGGAGCAATTTTTAAACAAATGCTGGGTCACTACTGCTCTTCATGGCATAGAGTGTAGTGTTGTGTAGAAAAATACATTAACAACTGAATTAAGTGATTTAGAAGAGTTGGATTCTGGATGTAAAGAAATTATAGAAACATCTTAATCACTTTATTTGGTTTATTTTTCTTTTAGAGATATAAATATATACACAATAGAAGATCTCTTTCAATAAGTATAAAATAAAAGTGCTAACTGATAAGGCATTATGGCCATTTAATTGGCAGTATTTTCTTCTTAGTAGTACATGAAATAATAATGTATTTGTGTCTTCCTGCATTACCCTAGCTTACCACTATATCACTTTTTTTTTTATCTCTTCTCAGTCACAGGGTTGGGGAAATTGTAGAGTTGGAAGGGGGGCAGTTGGAGTATCAGAAATAATTGACCTTTTAACTGTAAAGAACACTGGTGTAAATTATCTTCTAACTTGTTTTTCTCTTTGACACAAATAAGCTTTATTCAAGATAGCCTTCTGAGTGTTATATATTTGCTTAACTCTAGATATATTAGAAGATCTAAATCATACTGATTCCTGAATTTCAGGCTTTCTTCCTTTTAGGAGGATGGTTGTGGGTAAGATTAAGACAGACCAGAAAAATCTAATACTTGTGCTTGCCAAGTGGGATGTCCATTTTGGCAGCAAGTTTGTCTTTTATACATTAAAAAAAAAAATCTTAAAAGTTTACATTGTTATAATTCAGAGATATCTACTTCGACAGTTTTGATGTATTTCCTTGAGTATTTTACTACATTTTAAAAATACAACTGAATTTAATATATAAATTTTATAACTTTTTCACTTCATTTTCCCACATTAAGTTCTTTATAAACATTTTTCATGTCAAGTTTAATGTTCTCTTTTTGTAAGTTTGCTTTTGTGAATATGTCTTGAGAACAGTTTTCCAGTTCTTGCAATTATTTGGCCACAAGTGAATGAAACAAGGTTTATTCACATAGCATCGAATAGATCTTTTCATTTACCTCTTAATCTATTTATTTGTGGTTATTCTCATTTGAAAAACAACGAGCTTCTCCTTTACTATGTTTACACATTTCATAACAGGCTTGAACTCTTAAGATGCTGTTTTATTTTTTTAAAAAAAAGGCACTATAAATATTATCAATTACATATTTTCTTTCCAGGATAAAATGCAGGTTGACCAAGAAGAAGGAGGTCATCAAAAATGTCATGCTGAACACACCCCAGAAGAGGAAATTGATCACACAGGAACCAAAACAAAGGTTACTTTTACTATTTCTGTTGTTGTGGCTTTTTGAGATTGATATTTTGAGTTAATGTATTTACTTTATAATGCATGCTTTTAATACATGATTTTTTTAATCTTAGTTCTGTGGAAAAGTATAGAAAGCATATAACCGGAATAAATACATTTTAATAATTTACTCTAGAGGATTTTTTAAAGAATGAACCCTAACAATATAAGTAACATTATCTTTTTGGTAGGAGAAAAGATGTTTTTCAGTAACTTTTTCTCTCATTAAAAGTCATACAGTCTCAGAGAAAATAGGAGATGGGATAAGCCAAATGAAGAAAACTCAAATTAGCGATAAACTGCATCTCAAACTTGACCACTGTAAGCATTTTGCCACATATCATAAAATATTTTTCTTTGGGCAAAAATAAATTTTTTGAAAGTAAAATTTTAAAGGATAAATGACTCTATTATTGAGAGTCATTACTTTACTAAGACATTCATGCCAATGACCTAGATGAATGTGGCTATAGCTCTAAACTCATCTTCAACAGATTTTGCTAACCTGAACAGAATTTAATGTTTCTTGGTTAGCTGTATAGGTTTTTTTTAGAGGGTATAAAGATTCAGTTTTAAATCATAGGATCTCACGTAATTTAAAACCTGAAACCTATTTTTTCTAAATTTTTAATTTTACTGAATATTTTTTGGTTTTAATTCTTTAACAGCTTCATTGAGAGTTTACATATGATACAATTTGCCCATTTAAGTGTACAATTCAAAGGTTTTTAATATACTCAGTTTTGCAGCTATTATCACAATTTTGCATTTTCATCACCCCAAAAAGAAGCCCTGTACTCATTAGCAGTAACTCCCTGTTTCCCCCCAACCCTCTCCCTGCCAACTCTAGGCAACCACTAATCTTTCTATCTCTGTAGCTTTGCCTATTCTGGACATTTTATATAAATACAGTCATACAATATATGGTCCTTCGTGACTGGCTTCTTTCACTAAGCATAATGTTTTCAAGGTTCATCTCGGTTGTAGGATGTATCAGTACTTCATTCTTTTTCATGGCTGAATAGTTATTGCATTATATGGATATGTACCACATTTTTTTATCCATTCATCAGCTGATGGACATTTGGGTGGTTTCTACTTTTTAACTATTATGAATAATACTACTGTGAACAATCACGATCAGTTTTGGATGTATATCTTCATTTTAATTGGGCATGTACCTAGGAATGGAATTGCTGGGTCATATGGTATCTCTCTGTTTAACATTTTGAGGAACTGCCCAGCTCTTTTCCAAAAAAACTGCAACATTTTACAGTCTTGCCAACAATGTATGAGGATTCCAGTTTCTCCACATCCTCACCAACTCTTGTTATTTTCTCTTTTTTCTTAATCATAGCCATCCTAGTGTGAGAAGTGGCATCTCTTGTGGTTTTAATTTGCATTTCCAGCTGAATATTTTTTATGTAGGCAGATTCAGTGTACACAGAATATAAAATACTATCAGTATTAAAGTAGTATTTTTAAATAAAGTATAGTACATGGTAATAGTTCTGTTTGATTTTACTCTTGTTTCTTCTTTTTTTTTTTTTTAAAGATTTTCTCTTTTCCTTTTTCTCCCAAAGCCCCCCAGTACATAGTTGTGTATTTTTCGTTGTGGGTCCTTCTAGTTGTGGCATGTGGGACGCTGCCTCAGCATGACCTGATGAGTGGTGCCATGTCCACACCCAGGATCTGAACCAGTGAAACCCCGGGCCGCTGAAGCGGAGTGCGCGAACTTAACCACTCAGCCACAGGGCCGGCCCCAAACCCTTGTTTCTTCTGAAATCACTCTCTTAAATCTATTTTTAAGCTAGTTTTAGAAATTTACACTTCTCTTGCATTTCTTTTGCAGTCAGCTTCCTCAGACAAACAAGACCGATTAAACCAGACCATTAAAAAAGGAAAAGTCAAGAGTATTGATCTACCTATCCAGAGTACCCTTTGTAGACAATTGGGCCAAGATATTCTCAACAGCTACATTGAAAATGAGGTATATAGATCTGAATTGATGTTGAAATAGGTGGTAAGGTATTCTGAAATTTTTGTAGAGGTCAGTGATCCCCTGAATTGGGAGAACTAGTGTATAATTCCTAAGGAATTATTAAATAGAGCATTGAACTACTTTATTGTGGATGAAATACTGAGCTGTATTGATGTCATTTACAGTGTAGTTTTCATCTTTTAGCTATATGAAAAACATGGATTGTCTCCACTATAGAGAAAGACCATTCCAAACACTAATGATTCTTACCCCTTTTTATTCTGTCTTTAACAGTAACACCCAGCCAACATCGTATGGGGAAGTATTAGCAGCTCCCCTCTTCTAATGTGTTGTCCTTGAAGATTAAGGCTCTATCAAAATGTTCTCTGACTTCTATTTAATACTTTTGAAAATCTGTCATCATCTGTGAAATTTTCTTTACATGTCTACATGTTTAATTTTATAGTCTCTTGAGAAAAAGTTTTGTTTCTTTACCTGTAGTCGTATAAGAAGTACTTTATTTTTTAAATTTATATTTAAGTAATGGTTCTTAATTTCTGCAGGCTTAGCTGGCATTAAACGTAAGTTGTCTTTGATGTGCCCCATATTCTGCTATCTGCTGCATATTATTCTAGGAATTTTCTCAAGAGATTTTGACTTTACAATGCTTGCTCTTTTTAGTACCTATCTATATTACCTATTCACTACTTAGTAAAGGCTTCATTTTATGTGAAGCAAGCATTCCTGGATACCCTGAATAATTCAAAATTTGTGTGTTTTAAGACTAATTTTCCCAAAGGAATGAATTGTGGGAAAGCCCAGCCATGGCAAATTTTGTGTATAAAATAAGATTTTTCTTAAATTTTTAAATGTCTCAGTATTTTAAATTCACAAATGTCAGTGCACTGCTAGTCTTATGTTTAAAATACTATGCTTTTGTTAAAGTGAAAATTTTGTTCTTTATTATGATCTTCAAATTCTTTATTTCTTTCCTATTGATTATAACAACCATAATTTTTACTAACATCTTTAAACACTTTGTTATCTTATTTAATCCTTAAAACAAACCTATGAAGTAAAGGTATTATTAGAGATCTGCATTTGCAGATGAAAAAACAGGAACAGGTCAGAGAGTAACCTTTGGATTTGGATCCAGGCAGTCTGTCTCCAAAGCTCAGGATCACAACCACTATTCTGTCTTCCCTCCCAGAGCTAGCATTTATTCAGCAGCAGTTATGTGCCAGGCACTGTACTAAACATTTTACATGAATGATGTCAATCTTATTAACAGCCCTATGAGACAGATAGAAGTATGCTCTCTATTTTAGGATAAGAAAACTGAAGCTTAGAGAGACTAGGTGACTTTGCTGTGACTCAAAGCTAGGAAATGGGGAACCTGAGATTTGAACCCAAGTATGTACAATGACATAGTCTGTGGAGTTTTTTTTTGTTTTTGTCTTTTGGAGTTTTTTTTTAATAGCTTTATTGAGATAGAATTCACATGCCATACAAGTCACCCATTTAAAGTGTACACTTCAATGGCTTTTGGTATATTACATTATTAATTTTTTAAGTGTGGTAAAATCTATATAACATAAAATTAGCCATTTTGGCCATTTTTAAGTGTACAACAATTCAGTGGCATTGATTATGTTGACAGTGTTGTGAAACCAAAACTTTCATCACCTCAATCAGAAAATCTGTAACTGTTAAATAATAACTCATCATTCCTCCCTTCCCCCAATCCCTAGTAAACTCTAATCTACTTTCTGTCTCTATGAATTTGCCTATTCTAGATAACTCCCTTCCCCCAATCCCTAGTAAACTCTAATCTACTTTCTGTCTCTATGAATTTGCCTATTCTAGATAACTCATATAAATGTAATCATATAATATTTGTCCTTTTGTTTCTGGCTTATTGCACTTAGCATAATGTGTTCAAGGTTCATCCATGTTGTAACATATATCACAACTTCATTCCTTTATATAGTAGAATAATATTCCATTGTGTATGTATGCATTTTATTTATCCATTCATTTGTTAATGGACAGTTGAGTTTTCATCTTTTGGCTTTTGTGAATAATGCTGCAATGAACATTGGCATATGAGTATCTGAGTTCCTATTTTCAGTTCCTTTGGTTATATAGCTAGGAGTGAAAATGCTGAGTCATATTATATTCCTTCTCTGGCTTTTTGAGAAACCACCAAACTGTTTTCCATAATAGCTGCAGCATTTTACATTTTCAACAGCAATCTTCAGGGATTTCAAATTCTCCACATCTTCACCATCACCTATTTTCCATTTCTTTAGTTATAGTCATCCTAGTAGGTGTGAAGTGGTATTTCATTGTGCTTTTGGTTTGAATTTCCCTAATGTGTATTTTTAATGGCAACTAATCTGAAACTTTGTGGACAGGGGAAGATGATAATGCAAGATAAGTTAGAGAAAGAAAGAAATGATGCTAAGAATGCTGTTGAAGAATATGTATATGATTTTAGAGACAAGCTGGGTACTGTCTATGAAAAATTCGTCACTCAAGAAGTAAGTCTAAATTTTTAAATTTTTATTAGAACTATTTAAATGTTTCCTTGAGAATACTGATAGAAATTATGTAAATAAATGTACCAAATGTGTTATTGCTGTCAGTCTCCTTGGGCACCTTTAGGAATGGTTTTTGGTTATTTTTCCAAATTGCAGAAGTAAGTTGAAAAACATATTTGTGAATAAAAAAGGCAGAAAAATCTGGAATTTAATCTTTTATACTTGAAAAAATGTTATCCTTCCTTGATGACTTTTATTTGTAAGGAGAGCATTTTCAATTAATGTCACTTAAATGTATAACTAGGACTTGAATAAACTATCTGCAATGCTGGAAGACACAGAAAATTGGCTTTATGAAGAAGGAGAGGACCAACCTAAACAAATTTATGTGGATAAGCTTCAAGAACTAAAGGTAAATTTTTTGAAGTCTATGTTAGTGTTGAATAGAATATTGTTTTCCTAAAAATATGGTGTGAGAGCACAGTATATGTTTTTAATAAATATGTAAGAAATTACTAAGGCAGATATGTGTAAGAGGAAATTCTACTTTTAAAAGCATTTTGAGAGGTGAGTAATGCTACATGATAATTGGAACCAAACAATGTATAATCACATTTGTCTATCATGATACTCAGATATAAATATTTAGCAGATGACCCAGAGTGTTAGTATTATTTTTACACAAGAGATATATTTCTGAAATGTCATTAAGAAGTGATTTTTCAACCTGACCCCCTCTTATCCATTGGAGGAGTCACTCTTCCTCTGCCTCTCTCCCCCTTCACCACTCTGATTTTGAGGAGTAATACACTGCCCTTTTGTATTCTCACATTGCATTGATGGGGACACCTGGCCAGCAAAGAACTTCAAAAATAGCACCCCTGCCCTTGAATTTCTTTTGCAAAGAAATAGGAGGCGTGGTCGCCAGATCCCCTTTTCCTAGGTCAATGGAATGATTTTAAGAAAAGACCACTATTATAACTTTCCTCCTATTTGCTCCCCAACACTCCCCTCACCCTGAAAAAAAATACTTTAAGAGATTAGACGTTCAGATTGGAAGGATGACAGGCTTCTAGTCTTTCCTTCTTAGTGTAGGTCATAGCAATGCTTTATGTGCAGCTTTATTACCTGGGGCTCTTATTGAAATACTGATTATAATTTAGTATATTTGAGGTGGGCCCATGATTCTGTATTTTAACAAGCTTCCAAGAGATTCTGATGCTCCTGGTCCCTGAATACGTAGATGCTAAGTGATGATGACATTAATAAGAATTTTGAGAATATGAGAAAAGGCAGCCCTTTAGGACTGGGGGAGAGGGGTGCAAAAGAAGTAACAACTTAAAAGCAAAAGAAGTTAATATCTTCAAAAATTACCTTCATGCCAATAAATTACTTCCAAAGGGAATAATTAGATAGCAACTAGAAAACCTAAGCTTGTGATAGCAAAACTAGGCTTTATCATATTTTATCATCTTAGTGGTTTTACTCCCAATCTCCCCTAAGAGAATGTGTATATTTTGGGCCGTAGGAACCACCAGGCAGCTAATAAAGCCAATAGATATTACTGAAAAGTTCAGCATCTCCCAGAGAGTATTATTTTGCCTCAGATATAACCATAGAAATGAAAGTTATAGAAATTTTCACAGGCTTTACTATTATTTATTAAGATGGCTTTTGGAAATTAAAAATGCAATGTTTGCTCCCCTTTCAAGAATGTTTATCATTAAAAGTGTTATGTAAATAGACTAAATGCACTATGGCATCCTGGAACCGAAAAAGATGAGATCCGAATACAGTCTGGAGTTCGGTGAACAGTAACGCACCAGCGTTGGTTTCTTACTTTTGACAAATGTACCATAGTGGGGTAAGATGCTAACATTAGAGAAAAGCGATGAGAGTTGCTTGGCTCTCTATTATTTCCTTTGTAACTTTTCTGAAAATCTGAAGTTATTCTAAAATAAGCTGATTTTTATTTAAGTATGTAAAGAATTTAAAAGAAAATAGTTATTCATTCTTCTAATGCCTCCCCCTCCTCAAAGTTATAGAAGCTGTTTTAACATTTAGAAACTCCCTATTCCAGGCAGCTGGGACAAGGGCCAAATTTTTTTTTTTTTTTAGAAAGTGCTACACTTACAATACAGTACACATTTTAATCTAATGAATATGATGTACATCCAAAATCTATATAATGTTATATATATATTGATATATATATATCTCTATATAACATTATATATCTGTATATAATGGGGTTATCCATATAATGTTACCACAATAGAAAAAAATATATAAATAATATTCAATGTATATTAAATATCAGGAAATCCTTGTAATCATGTTGCTTATTGAAAGTTAGTTATATGCATTATAAGTATTTGAAACCAAGTTTCAAATACATGAATTCTGCATGCAGTATATTCCTTATGGTTTTCTTATTTCAATAGTTTTGTAAACTTCTAATACCTAACTTTGAAGGAATTGAAGTTTTGACTTTGGGTTTGAGGGGAATCAAGAGGTAATCATAATAAATGAGAGAAGAGCGTAAGTCATGAATTAGGCATCCCTGTGTAGGATTGAGTAAACAAATAACCACTGGAACTCACTTCACTTCCATTTGGCAAATAAGAGGGGACATCTTTTAAACTGGCCAGCTTTCTTTCCTCTTCATCTGTAAGGGCCCAGTAAAAGTTGTGTTATAAGTTGTTTTCTGTTAATATCCTTTTAAAAACAAATTTATGTTAACAGAAATATGGCCAGCCTATTCAGATGAGATACATGGAACATGAAGAGAGACCAAAAGCTTTAAACGACTTGGGAAAAAAGATCCAACTTGTCATGAAAGTGATAGAAGCATACAGAAACAAGGTATTGAATTCATAACAGCTGATGATGTCGCGTGTGAGTAGTACATGGTGAGCTGAGGTGGGGTAAATGTAAAGGCTCTCAGCTACAAAGCTGTCACAAGTGTTGCTACCAAATTCCAGAGACATTGTGCACCTAACTGAAAACTTATTTTTGTATTGGAGAATTATCATTAAAGGATGCTGATACATTTTAAATACAGTGCAAGTATGTGGTTTTAATCTTACAAAATTCCCTAAAACCACAACATAAATTAATCCAGCGACCAAATCCATTGTTTTCTTCTTAGAGATTTCATTATTGCTACAGTGAAAAAGAGGTTTTTTTGGACCTTTTTCTCAAAATTTTTTTTTGCTGAGAAAAATTTGCCCTGAGCTAACATCTGTGCTAGTCTTCTTCTATTTTGTATATGGGTCACCACCACAGCATGGCTGCCAACGAGCAGTGTAGGTCTGCGCCCAGGAACCGAACCTGGACCACCGGAGCAGGGTGCGCCAAACTTAGCCACTAGGCCAAAGGGCCAGCCCCTCTTGAACTGTTTTTTGATTTCAGGCCTCTTTGAAGCTGTACTCTGCTAGCCTTTGTTTTGTCCCTTGACCTCTTTTCCTTTTGGTGGTTCTTTGTCATCCAGTCCATTAGTCATTTTTAATTCCCTATACTCTTTATTCTTTTATATACATACCCAAATCTATATTACTACACTTAACCTTTCCACTGTTTTTTTTTTTTAAGATTTTATTTTTTTTCTCCCCAAAGCCCCCCAGTACATAGTTGTATATTCTTCGTTGTGGGTCCTTCTAGCTGTGGCACGTGGGACACTGCCTCAGCATGGTTTGATGAGCAGTGCCATGTCCGCGCCCAGGATTCGAACCAATGAAACACTGGGCCACCTGCAGTGGAGTGCATGAACTCAACCACTCGGCCATGGGGCCAGCCCCTGCCTTTCCACTGTTTTTAAGCCTCAAATATTTAGTTACGTAAATGATATCTCCATTTGGATATAACAGTAAGATTTGACAGAATTAAGCTTATTTTTTTTCCTCTAAACCAGAGGTTAGCAGACTTTTTCTTTAAATGAAGAAGTAATAAATACTTTAGGGTTTGCAGGCCTTATCATCGCTATACAACTGTTTAACTGTAATGTAAAAACAACCATGTACAATATGCAAATGAATGGGCATGGCTGTGTTCCAAAATAACTTTATTAAAAAACAGGCAGCACGTTGGATTTGGCCCGCAGGACAAGTTTGCTGACCCCTACTTTAAATAAATATTCAGTATAATTCCCCCAGTTTTTGTCATTGATGTTAAAACTGCATCAATGAGCAAGAGAGGCTAGTACCAGAAAGATTCAGACAGGGTATCTTAATAATAGCTTACAATTATTAAGCACTTAGTGAATTTTAAGCACTTCACATGGATTATCTCACTTTATTGTCACAAGGATATATAAGAAAACTGCAGTACTTAAACAACTTGTCATGGATTACACAGGTAGTAAATGATGGAGTCAGGATTAAAACCCATGCAGTCTGAAGTTAACATACAATGTCTTAACAGCGATACTGGTTTTCACTACACAGTGTGGAAAGAGGTTACCTATTTTAAAAATAAAAGATCTGTGAATTTTGCAAAATAAGACTGCAATCCAGCCAACCTAAAAGAAGAATCCAGATGCCAATTGTAAATATGTCTTCCAATGTCAGTGTCCAAATTGTCCGTACAGGTACAAACGGAATGTAAGGACAATGGAAAGGTAAGAAGGAACAAACAGACAAATGGAAACACCAGGAATATTTCAAATCTGGCATTGGAGATCCACATAGAATTACTATGGCCCAGTTTTCCCCAGGCTTTAGTAGTCATCTTGAGTGTGCAGGTTTAAGATATTATCCAAAGCAAGGCAAGACTTTACTTATGTTCAAGAATTTTGAGTTTTTATTGTGTGCCAGGCTCTCTTCCAGGTACTTGGAAGCACAGCATCAAATAAAACACTAAACCTGTTTCTAATATGCTTTAGTGTGGAAAGGTGGGCAATAAATAAGTTACTGTAAAGTAGTCACATGGTGATAAAGGATTATGGAAAAAGTAAGGGACTGCCAGACGTGGAGGAGATTTATCAGAAGGGCAGACTAGTAAGATGACATACATGTGAGGGAAGAACTGAAGGAGGTGAGGGCTCAACATGTATGATAACTGTAAGAAGAAACTTCTAAAAAAGGCAATAGCAGTTGCAAAAACCTTGAAGGGAGAACATATTGGAGGAATAGCAAGGAGGCCAAGTGGTTTAAAACAGTGGAAGAGGGGTTAGCAGTTGCCAGATCACAAAGGGCGTACGAGGCCATTAAACAAGTTTGGCTTTTATTCCTGTCCAGTTGATTGGAGGTTTTTGAGTATAGAAGTAATATGATTTGACTTATTTTTTTAAAGGATCTGGAAGCAGAGAGACTAGTTAAGACGTTATTAAAATAATGTAAGCAAGAAATGATGGAGGCTTGAACCTGGATGGTGGAGGGGGAAGAAGTGTTTGGATTTTTGCTGCATGTATTTGAAGGCAGAGCTAATAAGATTTGCTGATAAATTTTCTTTAAATATAACAGAAAGAGGAGTCAAAAATGACTCCAAGGATTTTGGTCTGGAAGGACAAAGTTGCCATTTACTGAGATGGGGAAACTGGGAAGAGTCAGGGTACCAGGGGGCAGTAATTGAGAGTTTGAAACAGGTAGTCATTTCAAACTTTACAAATAGAAATTCAAGTTGCAAGTTGGATATAGAGCTGAGAGTTCAAGGAAGAGATTCAGGTTAGAGATTTTTTTAAATCATGTATATGGAGGGATGAATGGAGAGGAACTTAAGAAATGATCCATGAAGTAGGAAGGATTTCAAGAAAATGTGGGGACCCAGAAGCTGAATCAAGATGATAGATGCATAATTTATATAATTATACAAGCAGAAAGAAGACTTGAGTATCTGATGAAACTTTGTTTTAAAAAATAGCATCACCATTCTCCCAGTTCTTTGGCTTTTGAGTATTCTTTCATTCTCTTTCCTTTTTTGGCACCTGAGCTAACAACTGTGACCAATCTTTTTTTTTTTCCCTGCTTTATCTCCCCAAATCTACCCCGGTACATAGTTGTATATCTTAGTTGCAGGTCCTTCTAGTTGTGGCATATGGGACGCCGCCTCAACGTGGCCTGACGAGCGGTGCCATGTCCGCGCCCAGGATCCAAGCCAGTGAAACCCTGGGCCGCTGCAGCAGAGCGCACGAACTTAACCACTCAGCCATGGGGCCGGCCCTCCTTTTATTTTCCATGTCCAATCTATAATCCATCAGGAGATCCTCTTTCTATATGTTGCATTGCCATTTCTTTCTGGTTTTGTGGCCACCAATCTAAACTATGTCTTCTTAGATTGTTTCCTATATGTGGCAGCTACAGTTCTCTTTTTCAGATGGAATTTTATGTAACTCTCCTTATTAACAGCTTACCATATTGTTCTGTCATATATTCAGAGTTTTCTGTCTAGCTTGCTGTATGCCTGCTTTTTTAATTTCTCTCTATTCCCTAATATGAATTGTTCATGGAGCTTCTTTCTTGAGTAAGTACTTTTCCCTTGAATGTTCTCATTCAAAAGTCATTCTTTTCCAAACCTGACTTCTTCAGAAAGGCTTTCCTTTTAAAAACCCATACCAATGTTTTTTCCTCAGTCTCTTCAATTTTATGTAATTTGTATGTGGCTTCTTCACATGGATATGTGTGAGGTATACACTCAATAAGAGTCTAAATCTTCTAAGTAGAAATTATTAATAAATTGTTGCTTACTGAAAACTTAAGGTTTCTTTAATAGGATGAAAGATATGATCATTTGGATCCTGCTGAAATGGAAAAAGTTGAAAAATATATCAGTGAAGCAATGAGTTGGCTGAACAGTAAGATGAATGCACAAAACAAACTAAGTCTCACTCAAGATCCTGTGGTGAAAGTTTCAGAAATAGTTGCAAAGTCAAAGGTAAGAAACTATACAATACTCTTTTTAATGGGTTCAAGCACTAACATTTTTTAATGGGAACTATACTTTGAGAAATAACTTGAAAAAGAACTTAGAAAAACAGAAATTTAAGGCTAATTTTTTATTTTGAAAAAAGTTTCTAGGTGGGAAATCGCTGTTCCTTGATTTAATCAGTCACATAGACAAGGCTATTTTTTAAATTTTAAATGTAATACAGAATGAAAAAAAGGAATATGCCAACTTCTGACTGTCAAATTTGTCAGACTTTTCTATATTGGATAAGACTTCTAAGTCTCCATTGTAAAACTTTGCAGTATAGGTCTGTCTTTGACATAATTTGAAATGTGTAAAATTCTATGGTAAAATCTTATTTCTGAGATAAACTTTCCAGTCTAAACAACATTATTCATGAAAATGTCAAAGGTTATCATAGAAACACCATGAAAAATACGGATCAAACTTTATAATAAAGATCAGCATTAGAAAAATGAGTAAAGACATTGGATAAGCAATTGACAAAAGAAGAAATACATGTCCAATAAATGTATGAAAAGGTGTTCATTCTCATCATTAATCTACAAAATGCAAATCTCTCTTTTCACTCCTCTGATTTGGTTGTGTTTACATTTATAATCTTTGCCATAATTGTTAAGGGTGTGAAGAGATGGATGCTCTCCCTGAACAACTTGGTTAAATTTGTTACAACTTTTCTGGGACATTGTATCAGAATATGTATAGAAATTTAAAGTATATCCTTTAACCCAGAAATCATAATTCTAGGAATTCATCCTAAATTGATCATTGCACAAGTATATGCAGGTAAATACCCTTGCTTATAATAGCAAAAAATTGGAAATAACCTAAATACCTATCAGTAAGGCACTAGATGAATTGATGCATCCATACCACACATTGCAACCATTAAATATATTTTAGATCCAGAGATATATCTATTTCGATAAAGATGTGTACAACATATTGAGTGAAAAAGGAGATTACAGAATCTAATTAAAGTTATCTCACTGTATAAATTAGCATGTTCATAGATTTATATATTTGTATATATGTGTCTGCGTGGATATACATCTAGAAGGATGTCCACCAAAATGATGTTAATGTTAATCTGTAAGAGATGGAATTTCAGGTGATTTTTTAATCTAGTTCAGTATGTTTTTAGGTATTTGATTTTTTTGAACAAAAACAGGTATGTTTTTTAAATCAAGTAGAGCAAAAAAGTATTTTTCTTTTAAGAAAGTATTGCTAAGAAGCTGTAAAAATTTATTCCTAATCAGATGAGTTGTGGAGTGTGATAAGAGCAGTTTGCCACTAAAACATTCCCCCAGGATGTTACTCCCTATATTTCCATCCCTATCCCAATCTCTGTGACACTGATCTTGAAAGATTTTCATGGTCTTATTTCTGTTTAAAAAAAAAAAAAAGCACGGATATAGAGAATACACTGTATTTCTTTTAAATTATTATTAAGTTGCATTTACTTTCATGGCTTATTTATCCTTTAACAGAAAAGGCTACTCAGCTATTTTCAAAAAGTAAAGTTAGTGTTATATAACTCCACTGATTAAAATTATTTTCATGTAAATGTTGAGAAATATTTATGAAATAGGTATAATTTAACAGAATTTTCATAACAGAGCATTAGGCATAACTTAAAAGAATGAATTAAAAGTTAGTCCTGCCCAAGTAAACTATATTTAAATTATGAGGAACCAATTTTTAGGGAAATTATATATAAAAAGTATTGTTAAAGATTGAATAGTTTCCTATCACCACTGACATGCATTAGCCCAGAAGGTAAAACCTTCACTAAGGTATTTGAAGAAACAGTTGTTTATAGAGCTGAGCTAACATAAACTCAGTAATGTGGAATTACGTGGAAATTTAGAAAGTTACTGTGAAAATTTGGAAAAGTTAATGTGGAATTTAGAAAGTTAATGGTAGGGGCCAGCCCGGTGGCACAGCGTTTAAGTGCACACGTTTTGCTGGGGGCTGCCCGGGGTTCACCAGTTCGGATCCTGGGTGTGGACATGGCACTGCTTGGCAAGCCATGCTGTGGTAGGCATCCCACATATAAAGTAGAGGAAGATGGGCATGGAAGTTAGCTCAGGGCCAGGCTTCCTCAGCAAAAAAGAGGAGGATTGGCAGCAGATGTTAGCTCAGGGCTGATCTTCCTCCAAAAAAAAAATGTAAGTAAGCTAATGGTAACTTGTTCTATAATATTTTTAAATAATGTTTTCTTCATTTCTTTAGGAACTGGATAATTTCTGCAACCCCATCATTTACAAGCCCAAACCAAAAGTAGAGGTTGCTGAAGACAAAGCAAAAGCTAATGGTGAACACAATGGACCAATGGATGGACAGAGTGGGGCTGAAACTAAACCAGATACAACAAAAGACAGCTCACAGCATACTAAATCTGGAGAGATGGAAGTGGACTAAGTCTTAATTTTACCTTCACATAATTCAAAAGTGCAAGTAACCACAAGGTCCATTCTTCTTCTGGTACACACAACAGATGTTCACTTGTTCTTAACCACTTTTTGTCATTTGTTTTTGGAGTAGTTTTGAAAAGTGTTTTATATTGAGCGCACTTCTGTTCATTTCCATTGCTGCTTATGTGAAGCTTTAGCTGAATATAGATTTACCAGTCAGTTTAAGTTTTCCTAATGTATTTTATATCAAACATGCAAGATTGCTATGTAGTTGGCAACAATCTACCTTATTTAAAGCTTCTCCTTGGATAAACCTCGGCTCCTTTATTCATAAAAGGATACTGTATTTGCACTATTGTTGCAGAAGCATAGATTTAATTGCATCATTATTTTGAAAAACAAATATGAAACTTATGTGGTTTAAAGCCACCGAGGCACTGACATTTTCTAGTTATTGTATTGTTATAATTTAAATATTAAAACAAGAGGTTCCTTGACAGATTATTGCATCTCCTTGGTGTGCCATGAGAACTCCAAAGCTTTGTTGTCATCACATAAATGAACTAACTCACATGTTGAAAGGGAAAATGCACAATTTTATGTTAGGTGACACCAGCAGTTTGCTTCTTTTATTAGTAATGTGGGTTGATGTTTTCTCAGAGTAATTCAGTGTCATTTTCACTTGGAACTTCTGATTTACTTGTCCTGAAAACCAGCTGCTGCTAAAGTAATGCTAGCCTAAAGATAAAGAAGCATTTTTGATGAAAATACCTTCATGTTAAAGGGGAAACGCTGTTGACCCACTCAGATAGGCATCTGTGTTGTTGATAGCCTTGTTTCAGTTCTAATAGTTGTTTTGGTTTTCTTAATTGATTTTGTTACTATCTTAACACAAAGTAGGGAGAAATGCACAGTGTATTGCATTATATACATTTATCATTGATTGACTTCATGTTAAGATATAGATAAACACCATTAAATAAGCGCTAATACTTGAAAAGAAGCACTTATACCGTAAGTCTTAGGAAATAATGCTTGTAATAAACTTAACTATGTCATATATCAACAGGCAAAATATAGAATGTTACATATTGTAATATGATATGATGTGATTAAATTATAGTTCCTGCTGTTACATTACCTGTTCAGAACTTGGCTCCAGTTTTGGTGCTTCTTATATAAATTATATGGGACAAGAAACTGTGAAATTAAGACATTTTAAGGACTTCATCTGTGCTTCATCACCAGACTTGTTCACATTGTTCAGTTCTGTCCAGAGGCTTGAAACTATTTAAGTATGGAAGCAGACTGAAATGGCTTTTCAACCTACAAAACAAAAAAGCAGCATAGACAATGCATGGGCACTTGTGTTTAATACCAATCAAGTAGATTGACCTCGGTTAAAATTTTGAAAGTCTCACTTTTTCCCAAAGCTAAATCTTTATATTAAGAAGAATTAATGTTGCCTTTCTTAAGTAGTAAAAATTGAGAGTTTAATATCTTTAGGGATAGTCATTTCTCACAACTAGTTCTCTAAGAGAGATTTTGTTTCTACAATGTAGTCTGCACTAAAAGGAGACGACGAAGCAGTGCATTTTGCAGGGATTTTTATTCATCCTTTTTGAGGGAGATGTCCCTTTTGTTGAATTGAAAAAATCATATAGACCACTTGTATTTTTTAATGTCTTCTAGCCTTTATCCTTGTCTTAATACTCTTAAAATGAAATAATATATCCATTAGTAATAATTGATGAGAGACCTTTTTTTTAAAAGCTTGTATCAGTTACTTCTCATTTGTATGTTGAATATATAGGTTCATTTCAGGAAGAGCATCAAAGTTATGAAAGGGAACATATAACAGTACATGTAGGGAGTTTATAGCTTTTTCTTGAGTTAACAAAACTTCAACCACTTTGTTAGGAGCTATACCTCAAAAACTTCTCGGAAATGAATGTTCATCTGAATTGTCTAGTACCTCCTGACATTTTCCATTCCTTCTCTTTAGTCAGTTTATGTAGTTCTGTGTTCTAGATATATAACACATTCCAATTCTTGCAGTTATATAACACTTCATAAGTACATTCAAAGATAATATGTATACTTTTCCTACCCACTTATTCAACTTTAATATTTTCAAAAGCCTGTTAACCTTATAATGTAGTTATTTATTGAATACATTAATAAAAGAGAGTATGCTCTCCTTAATACAGTTTTGGGTAGAAAGTATGGTTCAATTTAATTTTAATCTGCGCTGAAATACACAGTACTGGACAAAAATTTAAAGAGTGTTTCAAAATAATAAGCCACTATTTTAGAAGTTATTTTAAAAGATACACAGCAAAACTGAATGTTTTCCTATAGCAAGCAGATAAGAACTAAGTGTGTAGGAACTATCTAAGATGATTAATAAATATAGATTAGTACACTTTGACTGTATGGAAAGTATAAATTACTTGGTTTCAGAAACCAACTCCTGATAGCCAATTATACTGATTATGAGAACAAGGATCGCTAACTAATATTACAAAGGAAAGTTTAATTCCTTACCAGTATGCAGAATTCTTAAGTTTTAAAACAATTGGAAACAACACACCAAAAAATTAGGCTATTGGAACAACAGATAATCCCAGCTTTAAAAGAGTAATTAGACTTATTTCTTAAGGAAAAATAAAGATTTCTTAGACTTTTTTTTTGGTCAATTTTTAGTATATTAATGATTATTTTCTAAATAGTCTTTATTTATAGTGAATTTTAGGGTTCGTTTATCAATATAAAAAATGCTAGTGTTAAAGCATTTTATCCAAATTAACATATCTTTGCTTTGAAAAATTATCCTTATTTAAATAGATATTTAAATACACTGATCAAACTAGCTGACTTCAGTTTCATCCAAAATAGATATAACCGTCCCTCCATTTTCATAACTTTGAATTGTAATAATAAGTCTATAAACATTCCCATTAGGATTTTTTGTTTTGTTTTTAATAGTTGGTATTTAGTAGTCCACACCAATTAAAGCCTTGGCATTAATTTTACATATCATAGATCTAGGAGTGATTCTTAAATGACTAGAAAAATATAACTTCATCTTTCTCACCTTTTAGAATTTTACAACAGAAAACTTCAATTCTAAAGTAAATGTTATTTTGTGATTAAACTTTGGAAGTTTTGAGTTTTAAGTGCAATTTGGCTTTGTGATATTTGATTCTGTAAAACCTAATGAGAGGCATATCTAATTGTGTTGATATATCAATATTTAAAATCAGATGGCATTAATTAAATAAGTTATCCTCTAATGACTTTCCAAATGACATAGATAGGGATGCTTATAAACTTTGATTCTAATATATTATCCTCTTACTATGATATGTTTTATACTTATCAGTCATTTAGCAAACTGATCTTAAGGCAGTCAGTCATTTTCAGAAGATAGAACTTTTTGACCAAAAAAGAAAAACAGGTTTAAAATTTTTTTTTTTGGTCTGATTTATTCCAAAGTGTCATTTTAAAATAATACCCAGGAGATACATAATCTTTTCTTTTAATAAAAAGTAATGAAAATTTAATGCAGATCAAAGACCAAGATTCTTAACCGAAACAAAAAAAATTTTAATTTTACTTTCATATCTCTAATTTAAAATGCACTAAAATTAATATTCTTCCATATACTCATGTTTCCTAAGAAAACAGCTTTGAGTTTATAATACAGCCAGATGTTTTTGTAAGATTTTTTTTTCCTTACTAAATTCACAGGTAATTTTTTCATACAGTAGAAACTCACCTGGAATTTTTTAGAATGTGAAACTAGAAACTGCTTAGAAGAACACCTGAATGTCTCTGGCAGTGGTCAGCACCTATAGGTGGTAATGGTTTTTTCATCTTCCAGATCCCGAAGTATACCTCTAGCATATTGTTAGATGAGATATTAAAAGAAAAAGCATGTCTATTAAAATACCTTATTAAACGACTTGGAGCTTTCAAGTCAAAGAAAGAAACTAATAATTGAATTGTCAACATTTGATTCAGTCTGTCATGGAGGTCAAAATCCCTAACAACAACAAAAATTAATAGTATGTTCTTTGCTTTGGAATCTCTAATTTACTGTCATGTTCAAAGTCACAAGATGATTATTAGGGAAATATATTGACACCTAAAAAAGACCCATCCTATAAAGAGATGAGTGAAAATCATCATGTTTTGGATACTTTAATTGAATTAAAGTGTGTAAACTATAAATGGAAATGATTTTAGTCTTTCCTGGCTATCTTGTTTTATTTATCCTCTCATCCAGTTCTGGACTCTTAAATAATCATTACATTTTTCTCAAGTATATTTTGCTTTTTTATTTTGAATTCTTCTTTAGGTCTTTTATTTCATGGATTTTTAAAAACAGTTTCACTGCTATCCTATCACTTTGATAGCTAATTTTATTACTTTTGTCTCCTTTTTATTTTAATAACCAATCTTATTGTTAAGAATTTTTTGACTCTTAAATTCATACTTGAAAAGCCATGTTATAAGTTTCCATATGTAATATCTCTAAAATGTAATAGTGGCTTGAGTAGATTTTTCATATTCTGACCTTAGAATACTTTTAAATAGTTCTGGACCAAAAGAGGTCAATTTTGTGAGTATTGTGTATTAAGTAACCAACATCCCTTGTTTTTAATCCAACTATCAATGTGACAAAATTACAAGGGTCAGAAATTCAAAATCATTGTTAAAGATCAGATATCTTTGATTCTTTGCTGCTTTCTGATTACATACATTTGTTGTGCATCTTCCTTGTTTTTTTTAGAATTTTCTAAATTTTTTTGCTTCCAAGACCTTAAGTTAAAATGTTCTTGAATTCATATGGACCCACCCCAAATATAGATGTTAAAATGTAATTAGAGATGGAAATGTATGTAATGGAAACTTTAA
The DNA here is from genome assembly GCF_037783145.1 of Equus przewalskii. Taxonomy (NCBI): domain Eukaryota; kingdom Metazoa; phylum Chordata; class Mammalia; order Perissodactyla; family Equidae; genus Equus; species Equus przewalskii. The sequence continues at coordinate 101,043,251 of NC_091832.1, read as the reverse complement.
GGTGTTATGGGTTTTTTCCCTGAAACTTTCCATGGCTTAGTGTCTTGGAAGGAGACTCACATTAAAAGTAGTTACCTTTTATATTTGGTAGCTTGAAGCCATTGTTGTTTAATGCCACAGTATGGAGAAGCAAATTCTTTAATGAATTTACCAAATTGTTTAGTACTAATAATACGGCATTCAAGTCATTTTTCCTTTTCTCCAACCACTATTAAAATAATTTGTGTGCATAGTGACTGATTCCAGTCATTAGTGTAAAATAACTTCTGGCTAGCTAGTAATTCTTTTTTTTAAGAAAACTACATTTGATTTCTCAATTTCCCAGTTTGTTTTCAGTACAGAGTGACCAGTGCAATGCAGAAAGGCATAATCAAGTGTGATGGGTCTATAAAAATAACTGAATTTTGCATGTAATAAACCCTTAGCTTCAATGATCAGACATAAGAATGGTTTTTGATGTTACATTAGTAACGTTCTAGGAATATATATTTGGCATACTTTGCTTCACAGACATCCATAAAAATGTTTACATATGGCAGTATCAAAGTATATAAAAATTTTCTTTGTATATAAATTGGCATCTTCATACTAGTGAACAAATAGCAATGGATAATAAATGCAATTCATTTTTGGATGTCAGTGCACATTGTCAAGAAGTCATGTAATCATAATAAATACATACCTGTTTATTCCTTGAACCATGAGTTTTGCACACCTGATGTTTAATTTTCACATATTGAACTTCATTGACTTGACAGTGGTTTGTGGACAGCTCATCAGGGTCATTTACAAAAATTTGCTTGGCCTGAAGGTTATTAATTGAGTAAATTGGCAAATTTTTCAAACCTTCAGATACTATTGATTCTGAAAACTAAAATAGCAGTTTACTACTGTTAGAAGTCTTGTCACAGAATAACTTAGGTTTATATCGGAAGAGAAAACCTAGGAATAAATTAAGTTGAAAACTTTAGAATTTTCAATAGACAAAGAGGAGCTCTCCCTGCCCCAGAGATTCTTGTAACAGCTCCTCTGTTTGAGAATTGCTATTTCTGAGGAAAAAGTGTCAAACAACTTAGCCTGTTAGGATATGAAAATGATAGAGGAGACAGGCTTCAAGATGGCATCATAGAAAGATCCTGAACTCATCTCCTCCTACGGACATAACAAATCTACAACTACATATGGAATAATTCCCTCTGAAAGGGACCTGAAAACTGAATGAACAGAGGTTCCACAACAAAGGATAAAAGGACACAGTGTTTAGCCTGACCGTGTAAAACTATCCTTCACTTCCTGCTTATGCTGATCAACCATTGGTGAAAAGCTAGTCTTCTCAGGTATTTTCTGAGTATGCATCCTGTGCTGGGCATATGGATTTGTGGGTGCCTTTTAGATTCCCTGGTATACACAGGAACTTTTCAAAGCCCCTATTGTTTCAAAGTATCCCACTCCCAGCTTTTCTTCCCAGGGTGTGTGACTATTGTATGACTCTTGCTTGCCCCAACTGCTATCATTTGCCACAGCAGCTTGTTCTTTTGTATTAGTGACTTGTTCATTTGTCTTTCAATGGTTTTGAGGAGTGTCTTCCATATAGCCAACTCTCCACCCTCAGAGAGTTCCAGGGTAAGTGAAACGAAGGCAAACACCTGTACTTCTGGTATCCCAAAGACAAGGCAAAACAGGCAAACAGAACTGTTTGAAAACAAGGTCTGTTCTGTTCCCTCTGTGACCAGGAACCCACACTAGGAACACAGGTTGCTGCCCTCAAGGGAACAGAGGACTGTGGCAAGGGTAACTGAAAATGCCACAAAGCTTTCCTATCGTGCTTCATTCACCTTTTCCTAATTAAGCATTTGCTTCCTTGCTGTAAACTTGTAACTATCTTCCCGAGTTCCAATAAATTTGATCCTGACAATTTTGCCAGTTTTATGGGTTTTTCTAGGGAAGGACAGAACCCCAGAGTTTCCTACTCCACAATTTTCACTGACATCACTGGTCACACCTCTTTGCGTTGTTTTGTTTTTAGCAGTCACTCTAGGGATCACAATATATATCTTAACTTTCATGATCTGGAGTTAATTTTGTACCAATTCACTTCAAATGTAAGAACCTTGCAACTATATTTAATTTACCCCATTTTCATTTATTCTATACTTGGCATATATATTACATCTACATGCACTATAAACCTCAAAATGTTTTAATTTTTTACTTTAATTACTGATTTGTACTTTAATTAAGAAATTGAAAGTGATGGTTTGTTGTATTCATCCACATATTTCCCACTTCTGATGTTCTTCATTGCTTCCTGAAGCTCTGAATTTCTACTTGGTACCATTTCCACTCAGCCCAAAAAAGTTCCTTTGGTATTTCTTATAGTGCAGGTCAGTAGATGATGAAGTCTCTATGATTTCCATTTGGTTCTTTTTCTAGTTTCTATTTATGCGGTGAAATTTCCTATTTGCTAATTCATTAATAGCATGTTTTCTTTAACATTCTTGAGCATAATAGTTATAATAGCTGCTTTAAAATTCTTGACTGCTCATACCATCATATTGGCCAGTGATTCATCTCCATTGATTGCTTTTTCTCTTTTTTTTAATTGCATGTCATAGTTCCTTATTTTTCTGAATATCTACTAATTTTGGATTTTATCCTGGACATTATAAATAATTCATTTTAGAGACACTAGATTTTGTTATGTTGCTTGAAAACTACTGAATTTTTGGTTTTGTAGGCAACTAAATGGGCTGTGCTATTGTGATAGAAATATAGATATTTGGGCTTCACCCCCAGTTCCTGGCACAAAGCTCCTAAAACCCTTGGAATATCCTGATTAATAGGGGTGAAAGGAGTGTCTTTTGTCATTCATAATAATCCCCTTTCAACCATATGTGAGTTTATGCTTGGAGGATGGGAGTTGATTGCCAGAGGAACCAACCATTCTAATTAGAGGGTTGGAACTTTCAGCCCCACTTCTAAATCTCTGAGTTCAATCACCAGTGGCCAATAATTTAATCAGTCATGCCTACGTAATGGAACCTCCATAACAACTCTAAACAATGGAGTTCAGAGAGAGCTTCCAGGTTAGTGAACAAATTGAGGTACTGAGGGAGTGGCACCTGGGAGAGGGTATGGGAGTTCTGAGCATACCTTGTCCTATGCATCTCTTCCATTGGCTGTTCCTGAGTTGTATCCTTTATAATAAGCCAGTAATAGTAAGTAAAACATTCCCTTGAGTTCTGTAAGCCATTCTAGCAAATTATCAAAGCTGAGGAGGGGGCTGTGGGGACCACCAATTTATAGCTGGTCAATTAGAAGTAAAGGAGGTCTGGATTTGCAATTGGCACCTGAAGAACTGAGCCATCAACCTGCTGAGACCTCACAAACTCCAGGTAGTCAGTGTCAGAATTGAATTGCAGGACACTCAGAAGGTATCTAGAGAGTTGGAGAATTGCTTGGTGTGGAAAACCCACACGTTTGGTGTCAGAAGTGTTGTGAGTAGAGGAAACAGGTTCCTTTTATAGACTAAATTCAGATTCCAACTCTACCATCCTTAGGGTTGTCAGCAGTTTAAAATTCTGCTCAGTTCTTAAAATCAACTGGGCATCTTAGAGTCTCCCCAGCACATATGTAATTCAGGGGACAGTCAACAATTTGGGCAGAGTTTTTACATAGAATTTATCGTTTCCACTCTGTGGCTCCCTCCTCACTTTTCAACTGCTGAGGTTAGCTCAAACTCTGTTCTGATTCCTCAACCAGTAAAGATTGCACCAACCTGGCACCACTTGGAACTTTCTCCAGTCAAAGTCATAAAAAAGGAGAACTCACCCCATCATACCTTTTTTAAAAACTCTTGAATACTGGAAGTTATTATTCTCTCTACTTTTTAGTACATCTGAAAAAAATTTATGAGAAAAAGAATCTTAAGAAAGATTCATGCTCAATATAAATATTTCAAAAGTTACAGGCTACAGAAGGTAGAAAATGAAGGTTCCCTGCAATCCTCACATTCAGTCAGAACGCCTACATGTAGGCAATAGGACAATCTTAATAAAGTACTGTTATCTCTTGACTCAGGCGACCACAGAGGGAAACTGTTCCAATGATGATATGAGATGAGATGTTCTTAACAGCTGCCTCAAATTACACATTATTCTTTAAATTGTTGTTCAGAGTACTAGTGTTGTTTTATGTTTTTTTAAACTGTAGGGGAAACCAAAAGTTATACATAACAGGGAAAGGATTCTATGTCTCAGCTGTGAGTAATATTTCCTTAATTATAATAACAATATAAACTGAATATTCAGATAAACAAAAATTATGAGGATGAGGTCAGATGAAGTGCATACAGAGAGGGCTGAAAATAAAAACAACTATGTAAATAATTACTCATCTTCCACAATAGAAACTTAGAGCTAAATCTAAAACTGAAAAATCAAGCTTGTTTATTAGTCATAAGTAGAAAGACAGTAATTTGGGGGAGGGACTGAGGAAGATTCACCCTGAGCTAATATCCATCTCAGTCTTCCTCTATTTTCAGTATGTGGGCCACCAGCACAGCATGGCTACTAACAAAGTGGTGTATGTCCACACCTAGGAACTTCAGGCCACCAAAGCAGAGCATGCTGAACTTAACCACTAGGCCACTGGGGCTGGCCCTTGAAAGACAGTAATTTTTACTGTGGAGAAATTGAGATCAAATTAACATCACTAATGAGAAGCAAACAACATAGTATGTCTCCAAAGGTGGTAACCTGGAAAGAATATAACATCATTTATGTAATATTACAATCAGGAATGCATCACCTGAATCAAATCATAAGGAAACATCAGGCAAACTCAAATTAGGGAACATTCTGTAAAATAACTGGCTTGAATTCTTCAAAAATTTCAGTTTCAGGAAAGACAAAGAAAGGCTGAGGAACTCTTCCAAATTGAAGACTACTAAAAGATACAGCAACTTAATGCAATAGGTGATTCTGTACTGGGGGGAAGAAAAAGGCTGAAAAAATATATTATTGGGACAATTGACAAAATCAGAATATGTACTGTAGATATATTATATCAATGTTAAATATCCTGATTTTGATAATAATACCCTGGTTATGTAAGAGGATATTCTTGTTCTTAGGAAATTCACATTTTAGAAATAAAGAATAAAAGAGCTTAATGCGGGGCCAGCCCTGTGACACAGGGGTTAAGTTCACATGTTCCACTTCTTGGCGGCCCAGGGTTCACGGGTTCAGATCCTGGGTGCAGACATGACATAGCTTGGCAAAAGCCATGCTGTGGTAGGCGTCCCACGTATAAAGTAGAGGAAGATGGGCATGGATGTTAGCTCAGGGCAAGTCTTCCTCAGCAAAAAGAGGAGGATTGGCAGTAGTTAGCTCAGAGCTAATCTTCCTCAAAAAAACAAAGCATAATGCATACAACCTACTTTCAAATGATTCATAAAATATAAATAATAGTCTTTTATTACTTACATATTACTACGTAATATATACATACATATTATACACACAGAATAATAAAACAAATGTGGTAAATGTTAAAATTGGTGAAACTGAATAATGGGCAATGCGAGAGTTCTCTGTTATTTTTGTAACTTTTCTGTAACTTTCAAATTATTTCAAAATAAAACGTTTGCGAAAAAATGCCTTGCAAGAAATGTTAAAAGAAGTTCTTTAGAGAGAAAGAAAACAATATAGATCAGAAACTCAGATCTACATAAAGGAAGAGGGGCCGGCCCCGTGGCCGAGTGGTTAAGTTCTCACACTCTACTGCAGTGGCCCAGGGTTTCGCTGCTTCGGATCCTGGGTGCAGACATTGCACTGCTTGTCAGGCCACATGGAGGCAGCGTCCCACATGCCACAACTAGAAGGACCTGCAACTAGAATATACAACTATGTATGGGGGGTGGGGAGGGGATTTGGGGAGATAAAGCAGGGGTAAAAAAAAAAGGAAGAGCACTGAAGAAGGAAAAAGTGAAGGTAAAATAAAAACTTTTATTTTTCTTATTCTTACTTGATCTAACATAACATTTATTCAAAATAAAGCAACAATGTATTTGATCATATATGCTTATATATAAATCTTATGTATGTATACATTCTTAGGTATGCTTATATATGAATGAAATGAATGACAGCACTAATATAAGGAACAGGAGGGAGGAATTAGTATTATTTTGTTATTATAAGGTATTCACACTACCTGCGAAGCATGTCAGTCTGTTCAGGCTTATATAACAGAATACCATAGACTGGGTGGCTTATAAACAGCAGAATTTGTTCCTCACAGTTCTTGAGGCTGAGAAGTCAAAGATCAAGGCACCAGCAGATTTGTTGTCCTATGAGAATCTGCTTCCTGGTTTACAGACAGCCATCTCACTGTGTCATCATATGGTGGCAGAGGTGAGGGAGCTCTCTGGATTCTCTTACATAAGGGCACTAGTCCCATTCATGACAGTTCCACCTTCATAATCACCACCCAAAAGTGCCACCTCCAAATACTATCACATTGGGGATAAGGTTTCAATATATGAATTTTGGAGGGACACAAACATTCAATCTATAGCAAAGTAGTACAGTGTTCTTTGAAAGTGGACTTAGATAAGTTGTAAATGTATATTGCAAACTCTAGGGAAACCATTAAAAAAAGTTAAAAAAAATAAGTATAACTGATAAGAAAGGAGAGAAAATGGAACAAAATAAAATGCTCAATTAAAACCAAAAAGGCAGAAAAAGAGTGGAAGACAATAGGAGGAGCAAAGAACAAGGGAACAAATAGAAAACAGTAACAAATATGGTAGATATTAATTCAAGTATATCAATAATCACTTTGAACTTCAATAGTCTAAACCCACCAATTAAAAGACAGAGATTGTCAGAGTGGATCAAAAAACAAAACCCAGCTGTCTAAACTTGTCTACAAGAATCCCACTTTAAATATTAAGATACATATAGATTAAAAGTAAATGGATGGAGAAACACATACCATGCTAACACAAAAGAAAGTAATAGTAGCTATACTAATTTCAGACAGTGCAGACTTCAAAGCAAGGGAAGTTATCATTGATAAAAAGGGCATTACATAATGATAAACGGGTCAATTCTCCAAGAAGACATAACAATCCTTATGCACCTAACAACAGAACATCAAACTATGTGAGGCAAAAACTGATAGAATTGCAAGGGGAAATAGATGAATCCACTATCACAGAGACTTCAACACTCCTCTATCAGAAATGGACGTATCCAGCAGGCAGAAAGTCAGTCAGGACATAGCTGAAGTCAACAACACCATCAACAAACTAGATATAATCGACATATCTAGACTACTTCATCCAAAAACAGCAGAATACACATTGTTCTCAAGCTCACATGGAACATTCACCCAGATTCAGGACCATAAGACATACCTTAACAAATGTAAAAGAGTAGAAACCATACGACGTCTGCTGTCAGACCAAAGTGGAATTAAACTTGAAATCCATAAGTCCCAAAATACATGGAGATTAAACAATACGCTTCTAATTAACATGGGTCAAAGAGATCTCAAGAGAAATTTAAAAATATTTTGAACCAAATGAAAATACAAAATGTGTGGGATGCAGTGAAAGCAGTGCTTAGAAGGAAATTTATAGCACTGAATGCATATATTAGAAAAGAAGAAAGATTTAAAAGCAATCATCTAAGCTTCCACCTTAGGAAACTAGAAACAGAAGAGCAAATTCAAAGTAAGCAGAAGAAAAGAAGTAAGAATTAGAGCAGAAATCAATGAAATTGAAAACAAGAAATCAATAGAGAAAATCAACAAAACAAGCTTGTTCTTTAAAAAGATCAATAAAGTCAAAAGCCTCTAACCAGGCTAAGAAAAAAAGAAGTTACAAATTACTAATATCAGAAATTAAAGCAGGGACATCACTACAGATCCCATGGACATTAAGAGGATAATAAAGGAATACCATGAATAACTCTATGCCTACAAATTTGATAACCTTAGATGAAATAGACCAATTCTGTGAAAGACACAATCTGCCAAAACTCACACAAAAAGAAATAGACAATCTAAATAGGCCTATATCTTTTAAAGAAATTGAATCAATAATGAGTAACCTACCAAAACAGAAAGCACTAGAATCAGATGGGTTCACTGATTAATTCTACTAAACATTTAAGGAAGAAATTATACCAATTCTCTACAATCTCCTTCAGAAGATAGAAGCAGAGGGAATAATTCCTAATTCATTCTATTAGGTCAGCATTACCCTAACACCAAAACCAGACAAAGACATTACAAGAAAAGAAAACTACAGACCAATATCTCTCATGAACACAGATGCAAAACTCCTCAACAAAGTATGAGCAAATAAAACCAAACTATATAAAAAGAATTATACACCACAACCAAGTTGAGATTTATTCCAGGTATGCAAGTATTTTGGGTTCCTTGGCCCAATTTCCAAAGTGAGTAAGGCAGGTGTTGGGGGGAGTACTTCTCCACACATCCAAGCAATACTCCAGTACCAGCTGGATGTCATACAACTGAACTTAATTCAGACACTATCTACCCGGAGACAGCATCAGATTCTACTTGAGGGCTCAGTCCCACAAGACTGCCCCCCACCACTTCAGATGCCAATTGCAAGCCCAGGGGCTCACCTGTGCTTCTGACCAACTGGCTATAGATTGAAGGTTCCAGCAACCCCCTTCTTGGATTTCAGTCGCAAGTCCAGGTTGTTATCTGTTCTTCTGACCAACCAGCTATAAATCAGAGGTTCCCACAACCCCGTCCTTTGGTTCAATTAATTTCCTATTGTGACTCAAAGAATTCAGAGAAACATTTTACTTACTAGATTACTGCTTTATTATAAAAGGATATAACTCAGGAACAGCCAGAAGGGAGAGATACACAGGGCAAGGTATGGGGACAGGGTATACAACTTCCATGCCTTCTCCAGGCAAATGACTCTCCCCAAATCTCCACATGCACCAACCCAGAAGCTCTCTGAACTACATCCTTTTGGGATTTTGTGGAGGCTTCATTACATAGGCATGATTGATTAAATCATTAGCCATTGGTGGTTGATTTACCTTCCAGCCCCTCTCCTCTTCCAGGAGGTCTGGGGGTGGAACTGAAAGTTCCAACCCTCTAATTACATGGTTAGTTCTCCTTGAAACCAGCCTCTATCCTTAGGTGCATTCCGAAAGTCACCTTATACGAGACACTTTTAAGCTCTCATTACTTAGGAAATTCGAAGAGTTTTGGGAGCTGTGAGCCAGGATCTGTGGATAAAAACCAAATATATGTGAGAAATTTGAATATATTTTGATCATCTGAATGACCAAATACATACAGTAGTCCCCCCTTATCAGCAGAGGACACATTCCAAGGCCCCCAGTGAATGCCTGAAACCAAAAATCGTACCAAACTATATATATACTACATTTTTTCCTATACATACATATTTGAGGTGCAACAGCAAAACAAGTTTCTTTTTCCTTCTTCACAATTTCACAGATAGAAGATTCCTTCTTACCATAGATCTTAGCAAACTGAGCATACGATTTTTTTCTTTCCTCATTGAGAACTTTCACATTTTCACTTAAAAGAAGCACTTTACGGCTTATCTTTGGCATATCCAAATCACCAGCATCCCTACTCTTGTGCGCTGGGGCCATTATTAAATAAAATAAGGGTTACTTGAACACAAGCACTGTAATACAGTGACTGTCAATCTGATAACCAAGATAGCTACTAAGAGACTAATGGTCAAGTAGCATATACAGCGTGGATACGCTGGACAAAGGGATGATTCATGTCCTGGATGGGGACGAGGTGGGATGGCGTGAGATTTCATCAAGCTACTCAGAATGGTGCACAATTTAAAACATGAATTATTTCTGGAATTTTCCATTTAATATTCTCAGACCACAGTTGACCGTGGGTAACTGAAACTGTGGAAAGCAAAACTGCAAATAAGGGGGTACTACCATAGTTCTTATACATCACAGTATTGCAGTCCACCCCCTGGTCTTTGAACACAGATCCCTTACAACAAAGCAATCATCTAAGTTGAAGGATACTGGCACATTACCAGAACCTCATTCACTCATTAATAACTCTCCACTCCATCATCTTATGAAAATGTCTCCCAGGATGAGGCCACTCAGATTGGCAGGCTTCCATTTGATCATGTTAGGTTCCAGAAGCAGGAGTGGTCTCAGCAATATATGGCTTCAGCCTTTCAGGCATCTGGTGTAATTGAGCTAAGAGACAATATCATCTCTTGCTCTGAGCCTCTTTTGAGGTGTTAATGTAATACTGGATTTCCCTCATTATATAACCCATTTATTCATTCCCTTACTCTCAGCTACTATTCCCACTTCTCTCCATTTATACCCAAACTTTTCCACCTTTAGAAGGGACATTAGGTTTGGACTGTGCTGGTCTAGATAAGAGGCAGCAATACTAATGTAGCAAGTCCTCCTCCTCAGTCCATTCCTGTTCCTATAGGGTAAAGTTACATAGATGCAGAACTAGTGGGCTATCTGACCACCAGGCAATAGAGCTGCACTCACTGTTAGCTCCCCTTTTGCTACTTGAGGTGAAGGCAAATCCTGCCCCATCAGGCCCTTAAGAATTCTGGCACAAAGGTTAAAAACATAGTTACAATTTCTTGCTTAGAAATCATTTCTGCTTCCAGACCTTGCAGTTGCAGCCCTGGTCGTATGACCACTACATCAGGTAGGGGAAAAAAAAGTTGGGGTAATGTGGAGGGAAAAAAATACCAGCACCTTCCCCACCCCCTCTTCCCCAGATCCACCAGAAAAACAAAGAAATCTATCCAATGGGGACACTCCTTTAGCCCCACTCATGTTTATGTTGAGTGTGAGTGCACACTTGTGAAGGTGTGTAAGCCAGCCCTTCATCTCTCCCTATTTCAGACACCAATGTTTTAATTGCCTATTCTAATTCCCTATAAAACTGGTAGTCTGAGGAGAATATCCCTCTGTCCATTGTTGGACATCATGGGCTATAAAGTGTGTCCTTTGGTCTGAAGAAATGATGGCTGGCTATCCAAATTGGTGCAAAACCTTCTTTTCTGGTTCTTTTATATCACTCTGAGCATTTGTATCTACCACCCGGTAAGCAAATCCCAGTACAGAGTACAGTGTATATTTCTGTCAGGACCATTTGTAGCCCCCTACCCCCCACCCAGGGCTACCAGCATTAATCTCATTCACCAGCTATGATCATGACCTTCCCACCAGGGAATCTGTCAGAAAGCCATTTGCAGTCTCTCTCTTTTTCTGTGGGTTTTTTTTGTGTTTTTGTGGTTTTTTTTTTTTTTTTTTTGAGGAAGATTAGCCCTGAGCTAACATCTGCCACCAATCCTCCTCTTTTTGCTGAGGAAGACTGGCCCTGAGCTAACATCCGTGCCCATCTTCCTCTAGTTTATATGTGGGACGCCTACCACAGCATGGCTTGCCAAGCAGTGCCATGTCCGCAGCTGGGATCTGAACTGGCAAACCCCGGGCCGCCAAAGCAGAACGTGCGAACTTAACAGCTATGCCACCAGGATGGCCCCTCTCTCTCTCTCGTTGGCAGACAAAACAGTTATTATTGGCATTTTGTGCCTTAGAGCATGCAAGAGATTCAGCCCATCTCTGCACTGCTGCAGTACCCCCGTGTCCACTCATCTCATCGACTCAGATGGCCACCTCAAGCAAGCACACGGGGATATCTGCTTGTTGATACCTACCTTCCGAACCTGAAAGGGAGTTCTTCTGATGGGCACTAACATGTCCTACTCTAATGAACTCCTCTAATTTCCATAGGGCTTTGCCCCATATGGGCATCCCTTTAATAGGCCAGGTTTCCATTAACCTTCTGCCTGACCATACGGCCAGGCCATTGGCCACTGCCCATGAGTCAGTAAAAAACTCAAACATAGGATCTGTTTATCACAGTTCAATTCTTCCATCACTGCTAGGGAAACAGCATGTAGCTCAGCCTATGGAGCTGACTTATTTTTACCTCCTTCAATCAAAGTGGTGGACTTCCAAAGACAATGTCTATTCACTGTGGAACTGCTGTCCATAAACCAAGGAGCTCTTTGTGGGCAGTGGAGAGCTGTTTACAGGGCACTGTGCAAGTGACAATAGAATCCAACAGCTCCTCACACAGTTCCAGAATCAGTCCTAGGGGAAAAGAGTCTCCCTGCTCATGAGTATCTCCTCCTTACATTCCCCAGGCAGCATGATCATATATAAGCCATTTCCATTTTAACATATATATGGAACTCTCCTGGGCACCGCCATCCCCATTAGGGCATTTCTCCAACATCACCCTAGACATTATGGGTATTTCAGGTTTTAAGATCATTTTATGTGCTTCAATCATCGAGGTAGCTTCAATCAATGTTCGACAGCAAAGCAGTAAATGCCCCTCAAATAGAAATTCTCTAATTCAAAGTCCGTAGTCATCACTGGGAGGCATTCACAGGTTTTTGCCATAAGCCCCAGTCTAGGGTCCACATAGGGTTATTGCACAGAGAATTTGTCCTTACCAGCACTCCAGCTTCTATTCCACACTGCGTGGGCTTGGGCACTGGTACATTCGGACAATGAAATATTATTCAATGCTAAAAAGAAGTGAGCTATTAAGCCATGAAAAAACATGGAGGAAATGCATATCACTAAGAGAAGCCAATCTGAGAAGGCTGTATGACTCCAACTACACGTCATTCTGGAAAAGGCAAAACTAGGGAGACAATAAAAAGATTATTGGTTGCTAGAGGGTGGAGGGGGAAATGAATAGAAAGAGCACAGAGGGTTTTTAGGACAGTGAAAATACTTTGTATGATACTATAATGATAGATACATGTCATTATGCATTTGCCAAAACCCATAAAATATACGCTTAGAGTGAACTCTAAGGTAAACTACGGACTTTGGATTATTATAATGGGTCAATATACTTCATCCTTGTTAAAAACGTACCATTCTGGTGACTGATGTTGATAATGGGGAAGTTATGCATGCGAGGGGGTAGGGGAGTAGATGGGAAATCTCTGTACCTTTCACTTAATTTTGCTGTGAACCTACAACTGCTCTAGAAAAACTGTCTTTTTAAAAAAGTCAACATAGTACCTGATATTAATGGAATAAAGGATAAATACTTCCCCAAAAGACCTACAAACAACAACAGTAAATTATAGGTACTTTTGAAAAGTCAAAAGCAAAAGCAAGTCTAATCGGAAGAGTGGATTCTGGAACCAACTGCCCAGCCATTATAACATACAACCTTTAAGAAACAATTTCAGAAATGAAGGGGAAAAGTTGACTTTTCTCTGAACAGAGGGGTTTTTTTTTTTACAGCTTGTAGGTAGACAATCTTAAGTAAACTTGATATATCCATTAATATAGAAGAAAAGAGTGTTCGATTTAGAAACAGAAGATCTAAGTTTGTGGAGTAGTTCAATTTTCTCACGGGCAAAGATGAATCATCCCACCTTTATAGGGCTGTCTTTTGATCAACGCATATCATAACACGCATGACGTCTCTTAAATATAAGTTGTTATACAAATGACATTATTATACCTAAGGAGAATTTACCACACTAAAGAATGGAGTTCATTTTCTTCAAGCACTGTACACATTCATTACAGTTATGAAAAACCATTAAGCATAGAGGCCTAAAGTGTTTTTACGCCAGGTGATGACATTTTTCCTGTGCTGTTCTGTCAAGTTTAAACATTTCTAATTTTAAAATCATTTTAAAACCCTTTACAGAATTGAAAGTAGTTTTTCAGACCATGAAGTGACTAACGCAACAGTTGTAAACGTGTCGCACTTCAGGCTAGCTCTTTCATGCGTCGGCCGGCCGAGGGTCTTCAAGAGCTGGACCGCCAGCGCTTCCGCCCCAAGCTGCAGGCGGCCAGAGCACTTCCGGCCCTCCGCCCTGAGGCCTGGAAACCTGGGCGAGCAGCGCAGAGCCTGCCACGCATGCGCGCCCCGGCGCAGCCTCTCCGGAGCGACCGTCTCATTACGTCATCGCCTGCGTTGCTTGGACGGCAACCGGCGCGAGTTTTTCAAAATGAGGGCGCGGAGGCGCCGCCTAGGCCTCGGAAGGTGCCCGGGAGGCCTTTCTGTGGCTGTGCCGTCGTCGCCAGGAGCGGCGGCCTAGAGAGCCGAGCCTGATGGGCGCCAAGAACGGCTGGCTGCTCGGAGCGCTGCCTCGAAGGGACTGCGTGAAAGGAGCTCATCCGGGGAGCACAGGCCGGGGCCTGGAAATATGGCGACCTGCATCGGGGAGAAGATCGAGGTGAAAGACTAGGCCGTCCTCAGCCGGGCGGGTGGGAGTGGCGGCACTCGAGACCACTGCGGGAAGGGGACTGGGCGAAGCTAACGGCTGCGGTGCGGGCGCCGAGGTGCTTTGGAAGGGTCCCAACTGCCAGGGGCCCGGCTGTTTGGGGGCGGAGCGGCCCGCCCCTCAAACATGCGGGGGCGGTGGCACAGGTGGGTCTCTCGCGTCCCCGCCCTGCTGTTCCTAGACGCTGCGGCTTCGTGTCAGCGATCCCGCCGGAGCTGCCGCGCTAGAGCGGGGCGACGCTGCCTCCCCCTTCTCCGAGGGCATGGCGGTTACCTCCGGCGGCAGCTGCGGCGGGATTCTCACCAGGCCCTCGGCTCCCTGGGGTTGGCTGGCGGTGGGAGGAGGGTCATGAGGCTGCATTGAGGGTGAGGAAGCAGATCGGCAGGGTGCTCAATCTGGAACCCAGCCTGGCCGCTCAGGGAGCCCGCAAGGCATCAACATGCTTTCCACCCTAGACCTCTGCTGTATCGAGGTGTAATACCTGCTTGAATTTTGAATTCAAATTCCCTTTCCGATCTATTTTATCTTCTTTTTCCAGTTCCTCCTCATTTTTCTTCTCTCTACTTCTATGAGTCATCACACGTATTCTTTAATTTTAACTTTTAAGGATTTTAAAGTTGGAAATCTGCTTGGTAAAGGATCATTTGCTGGTGTCTACAGAGCTGAGTCCATTCACACTGGTTTAGAAGTTGCAATCAAAATGGTAAGAATATATTAATCAGCTTCTCACCTCTGCTTTGCAAGTAACTATAGAGGTGACTTGAGACCTCAGAAACTCCTTACGTACCAGCGTTTTATTTGATTATTAGGGTGTAAAGAACCCAGTGCTTAGGCAGACGACAATAGTGCCACGTCCAGCAATTGAACCTAAGGCTATCTTAAATAAGTGTCTTATCTTCATTAATGTTCAGTAGACCTGGTATTTGTTCTTCTTATGCATACATGGAGTAATTAGTAGAAATCAAAGAACAATTTGAGTACGCTTTTGCATAGGTCTGTATTACACTGTAACAGTCTAAAATATTATTCTTGATTGTTAGAGGTGAGTCTAATAGTAACATAAGGAAAGGAGCTCATCCGGGGATTAACAATCGCTCATCTAAACCAATAGGGAGAGGGAAGGGAAGTTTTGTTTTAAAGCTTGGCTAAATTTTTGTTCTTGTTATCGGTATGATAGTTGTGCTATTAAGTTTTTTAAGTTGGGAGAGGGTATTAGAATGCATTGGGCAAACATACTGAAAGCTCACTCTGCCAAGTACTCTGCTAGGTGTATGGGGAAAATAGACAACAAAGTAAATTGATCTCATAAGGAAATAAGTAACAGGACTTCAGAATATTTTAAAGTATACATTCTCTTTTCAAAGTTATTTTTGAAAACTTCACATTTGCAAATTTATCATCATTTAAATCTCTCATGGTATTTTTAGATAGATAAGAAAGCCATGTACAAAGCTGGAATGGTACAGAGAGTCCAAAATGAGGTGAAAATACATTGCCAATTGAAGCATCCTTCTATCTTGGAGGTAAGATACAAATTTTATAGAAGTGGCCAAGGACATTGAATTTTTGTATGTTATAATTTATTATGCCCTTTTACATTTCAGTTGTATAACTATTTTGAAGATAACAATTATGTGTACCTAGTATTAGAAATGTGCCATAATGGAGAAATGAACAGGTATCTAAAGAACAGAATGAAACCATTCTCAGAAAATGAAGGTAGGCAGCTGCTTTTCTTGTTTTTTTTTCCTGTACCTATAAATTTTACTCTTTGAAGTGTAGTTTTGAAGAATGTGCTACTTTGTAATATTTAGTGAAACTGTTTCAGTTATTACTTTGAGCTAGAAAAGGAGACTTTTTTCCCCTCAAAATTATAAAAGCCGTTAGTTCCTATAAATAATTCAAGCATTACAGAAGTAAAAGCAGAAATTTGTTATCCATCTGTCCCCCAAACCACATTTTAAATTAAGTCATTGGTAGCAATTTAGTATGTATCCCTTCAGATCTAGAGATGAGCTTTTTAGAATGCTATTGATGACTATAAAGTAGTTTCTAAGTGAATCACAAACAACTGTTGAAACCATTTATTATAGAAAATGTCAAACATAGAGAGAGTAGTGTAATGAGCCCTCATCAACTTACCAGTCAGCTTCCAAAAGCTATCAACTCGTGATCAAATTGCTTCATCTGTAGAAAAATGGGCAGGGGATGTAAGCAGACTGTTCACAGAAGAGAAGTACAAATGGCCACTAAACCTGGAAAGATGCTCAAATTCGATAGGAATCATAAGAGTGCCAGCTAAAATAATGAGTACCATTTTTTTACTCGTTGGATTAAGACTACCTAATGTTAACAAGGATGTGCATGAAAATATAGCCTTTTGAAGGACAATTTGGCATGATATTAAAATACTAAATTTTATTCTTCAGTTCAGTGATTCTACTTCCTGAATTTAACATAAGGAAGCACCACATACGTATGCACAAGAAAACAAGCATGTACAACAATGTTTATTGCTATATTTTTTGTAATCTTGAAATATCAGAAGTGACCCAAATGTTCATCAACAGCAATTAAATAAAGTGGGGATTTATGTGTACTGACATAGAAATATCTCCAAGAAACGTGAATTGGGGAAAAAGTAATGAAACTATATATTTTTATACCATTTTTATATTTTAAAAGCATTTGTTACAATGTATTTCTGTAGATTTAAATGTATGTAGGCACACAGAAGAAAAGTATAAAAGAATATGTACACAATGTTAATGATTACTTTTTGGGAGAGTTTGGGAGGACATCAGAGGAGCTTTAGCTTGCTTTTTTTTTTACAATTAGAATGTATTTATGAATTGTTGTGCAGTTATAAGTATTTTCTCTTAATTGCTATGGACTTCTGGTTACCATAGTTACTCTAGTCTCTTTCGATTGCTAATAAGATTAAGCTTCCCATAACTATATAGAAAATCATCAGTTAGAAAGGATAAAGATTAAAAGGAGTGCCTAGTTGTCTTAACAGGAATTAAAGAATATGAAATTATCAGAGTAGTATTTTGATTGGCAAAACTAAGCTGCAAGCCAGTATTATGTAATACTCTGGCATGTGTACTTGGGTTTCTAAATACTGAATTTTGAGATTCTAAATACTGAATCTTCCAGATTTTCTAAATTGTTTTATTTTTTACATTCTAACAGCTCGACACTTCATGCACCAGATCATCACAGGAATGTTATATCTCCATTCTCATGGTATATTACACCGGGACCTCACGCTTTCTAACCTCTTACTTACGCGTAATATGAACATCAAGATTGCCGATTTTGGGCTGGCAACTCAATTGAAAATGCCACATGAAAAACACTATACTTTATGTGGAACTCCTAATTACATTTCACCAGAGATTGCAACTCGAAGTGCACATGGTCTTGAATCTGATGTTTGGTCCTTGGGCTGTATGTTTTATACGTTGCTTACTGGGAGACCACCTTTTGACACGGACACAGTTAAGAACACCTTAAATAAAGTAGTATTGGCAGATTACAAAATGCCAACTTTTTTGTCAAGAGAGGCCAAGGACCTTATTCACCACTTACTTCGTAGAAACCCAGCAGATCGTTTAAGTCTGTCTTCAGTGTTAGAGCATCCTTTTATGTCCCGGAATTCTTCAACAAAAAGTAAAGATTTAGGAACTGTGGAAGACTCAATTGATAGTGGACATGCCACCATTTCTACTGCTGTTACGGCTTCTTCCAGTACCAGTATGAGTGGTAGTTTATTTGACAGAAGAAGGCTTTTGATTGGTCAGCCACTCCCAAATAAAATGACTATTTTTCCAAAGAGTAAAATTGCAAATGATTTTTCTTCTTCAGGAGATGGAAGCAGTTTTTATACTCAGTGGGGAAATCAAGAACAAGAAATCAGTAATAGTGGAAGGGGAAGAGTAATCCAAGATGCAGAAGAAAGGCCACATTCCCGCTACCTTCGTAGAGCCCATTCCTCTGATAGATCTGGCACTTCTAACACTCAGTCTCCAGGAAAAACGTATACAATGGAACGATGTCACTCAGCAGAAGTGCTTTCAAAATCCAAAAGATCAGGAGTAGATGAAAATGAAGAACGATACTCACCCACAAACAGCAATGTCAATATTTTTCACTTCTTTAAAGAAAAGGCATCCAATTGTTCTGGATCTTTTGAAAGACCTGATAATGATCAAGCACTGTAAGAATACTATCAAAATCATTTTATTTTTTGATAAACATAGTAGCTCAAACATGAAGCTGCATCTAACTAAGGGGGATTACCGTGTCTCTAATGTCGTCAGATGTTCTGGGGTACTTCTTAACTATGGTTTTTATTATTAGGAAGAGAATCAGAATGATGATTTTGAATTGTAGTTAAGAATCTCTTTGCAAGTGAGTGTATGTGCTCATGATTATGTTTGTAATATGTGTTTAATACTTGGGAACTTTTTGTTTCATTTTTTAATTTTATATGAAGCAAATCTCCAGTGCAAAGTATCATATGTTAAACGTGTCTTGCAGGCTAGTTTTTTAGTTACTGTAAGTGTTTATTTTTTTATTTTTCTGATCTTTGATTTTTATGCTTAAATTGCAAGAGGGCAGTAGCCATGTTAGAAACATTGTCACACTACCATGGGCATTTTAGCATGGGAGTTTAGCTTCTTAGACACAATTTAGTTATGGAAATATTTGTTTCTACAGTTATTCTACAATTTCAGGTATTCAAATCAGAAGATATCTCCCTTTTTAAGTATTTGTATCTGAAAAGTTATTACCTGATAATTTTTTATTAGTTTATGAGATTTTTGTTCTTTGTTTAGTTCCAATCGTCTTTGTCCAGGAAAAACTCCTTTTCCATTTCCAGACCAGATATCTCAAACTGAAATGGTGCAACAGTGGTTTGGGAATCTGCAAGTAAAAGGTGAGTTTTTAATGGAGCATTTAATAAAAAATTAATGACTTAGACACTTAAGCATTGCAGTTTCTATTTGGGTTTTCTTAAGAAAATACATTTTCAATAAACTATATTACAGTAATAGTAATAATAACTGCTAACACATTTGAGTATTTAAAATATCTGCCACTGTCCTTAATGCTTCACATGTATTAACAACTCATTAGATTCTCAAAGCAAACGTATGAGGAAGATACTCTTATTAGCCCTGTCTTACAGATGAGAAAATTGTGGTGCACAGAGCTTAATTTGCCAAGCTACCCTGCCAGTAAGTAAAGGAGCCAGGATTCCCCTCCAAGCAGTCTGCCTCAGAGACTACTCTTAACCCCTCTGCTCTTGCAGCCTCTCTGTAATAAGCACCTACTGTCAGTGCCTATAAAATAATTAAAAGATGATTGACCTTGGGGCTGGCCCCGTGGCCGAGTGGTTAAGTTCATGCGCTCCGCTGCAGGCGGCCCGGTGTTTCGTCAGTTCGAATCCTGGGTGCGGACATGGCACTGCTCATCAAGCCACGCTGAGGCAGCGTCCCACATACCACAACTAGAAGGACCCGCAATGAGGAATATACAACTATGTACCGAGGGGCTTTGGGGAGAAAAAGGAAAAAACAAAAAAAAAACTTAAAAAAAATGAAAAAAACGAAAAAGATGATTGACCTTATTTTTAAGTAGAAGCTGATGTTGACATCATGGTTTACCCTTGGGACCTCATATATACTAAAGTATACAGATACTAAAACCTAAACGTTTTTAAACAGCTGTCACCCAAGTCATTATTTTTAGATATAGAGTTTGAAAGTCGAACATTTCTTATTAATGAACATGACAGATTCATAGAAATGGGTTGGAAAAATAAGGATGGAAAAAGAATAAAAAGGAGACATACGGAGAGGAGGAGATCATTTTGTGCCTAAGTATTGTGTTACCTCAGACAAAGAGTGCGTCGTATGGCTGTAATTTAAGCAGAGAGTTGTTATGTCACCGCAAGAGTCTATTCTTTTTTTATATATGTTATTTTCAACATCCCAAAAGAATTAATCTTTTCATTTGTGCTTGCTGAAGATGATAATAGAAGTCTATGTTTTTTAAACTATAATACTGTCATGTACTTAATCTTGCACTTAACCTTCTATTGTGTTTATAAATACTTTTATTTGGTAACATAGACATGTCTGAGATGGAAAAATAGCCTTATTTATAATAATCTAGTAGTACTGTTGCAATTTTAAGGTCTATTATTTGGTCCAAAATATTTTCTGTCAAAATAGGAGTAGGGGGAAAAACACTAAAAAGTCATTTAAGGAAAAAATTACAATACTAATTTTTAGAGTTTAGCATTTGAAAAATTGCTTTACAGAGTTTTATATAGTCTAATCACTGTAAAGGCCTTACAAAAATAATGTTACCATGTGAATTCTAAAAGTATAATTGGGTAAAGTTCAATAAGAACTTTTAAAAATTGAGGGTGCAAATACATTTGTAGTATTAAATACTAAAATATTAAAGCTATTTCATATATTATAGTATTTTTTGCTTTTAGTTGCATATTTGGTAAGTAGAGATGGAATAGACAGTCCTTAGCTTAAAAAGAGTAAATTTATATGTTTTCTAGAATGATTAGCTGAGAACTCCCAAATCTGTATTTGTTGGAGTGTTGGCAGTTAATTGTTTTAGAATTGGTAGGTGACCCTAGGTGACTAGTTTTTGCCTTGATTGAAAAACTAGTTACTATCTTTTCTTTCTTAATCTTCAGAATACTAAAGATATTTCTTTGCAGTCTGGCTTAAAATGTTTTTTTAAATTCACTCTTTTATTAATCATATCTTAAACTGCTTAGTGTTAGAAAACTTATGAGCCGTTTTTTTTTTACTAGATTTCTTTTGTTCCTAAAAAAAAAAAAGTGCTATTAGAATAATACCAGCATGACACTGTTTTGTGTAGACTTGACTTCGTAATTATTCGCTAGATTGCTTTATTCTGTCTATATTGTAGCTCATTTAAGAGGGACCACTGAGCACCACAGCTTTAGCCCAAACAGAGATTTCCAGGGCCATCCAGATTTGCAGGATACGTCAAGAAATGTCTGGACTGATAAAAGAGCCAAAAAGAGCCCTCATGTTTCTGATAATGCACATTCTGCAAAACAGCTGAATACCATGAAATATGTGACTGAGATAATTTAACAAGAATCTGTTTTTGGCCTAGATCCTCTTTCTGAACAAAGCAAGACTAGGGATATGGAGCCACCAGTGGGTTATCAGAAACATACGTTACGAAGCATTACGTCTCCTTTGACTGCTTACAGGTTAAAACCAATCAGACAGAAAACCAAAAAGGCTGTGGTATGTGTATTATTTTTCTAAATTACTATATGGTATGTTCCTTGAGTACCTGATTTCTGCTATCAAACATGATGTTTTTTTAGTTCCTTAATATGTCCCTGTACTTCTGATATGTATGTGATAGACTCATTTAAAAGAAAAGAGACAGGGTATTTATGGAAAAGTACCTCTTGTTTCCTTCTGGCTACTTTAAGAATGGTGAATTGATACTGACAAGTTTTGAATTTTAAGTTATTGATAATGAAAAACATTGAAAAATAATACTGGCTAAATACTGTGTTAAATATTATTTTATTCACAATTCCTGTCACTAAATTTTGTTTTTATTGTTTCTACATTTAATCCAGTCTCAAATCAAAAAGGTAAAATAGGAAATAGAACTTTTTTTTAACATCTGAAGCTATTTAAAGAAAAGGAATATACACAAAATGAAGTTTAGAGTTTTAAAAAAATGTGTGTGAATTGGGAATGCTGATTTTATTTTTTAATTCCATGTTCCTCCTGTTTGTCCTTGTTTTCCATTTCACCCAGTCTTGCCTTTGTTTGGCTTGCTATTGTCTTGTCAAAGTCCGTGTTCTCCACCCTACCTTCTGCTTTTATTCTACTCACTGGTTATCATTTCACGTTTCATTATATCTTCTTACCTTTGCTCCTTATGTTTCACAGTTGTGCTCAAATACACCTCTGGTCTAGACTGTTGCTGTGAAGCACCTCGGTTTTGACTTTAATTTTTGTTTCAGCCATGGTTAAGTACTTTTAAGTATTATATATGTCAGAGCTATTTAGTAAACAAGAGAATTGTTAGTGATTTTAGTTTTGTCTTTCAGGTGAGCATACTTGATTCAGAGGAGGTATGTGTGGAGCTTCTAAAGGAGTTTACATCTCAAGAATATGTGAAAGAAGTTCTTCAAATATCTAGTGATGGAAATATGGTAATGTGGATTTACTTTATTATTTTGCAAATTCTGATCATCGCTTAAGCATTTAGCATTCCAATTCATTCTATAAGGGTATCTTTAAAGTTTTTAAAAATCAGTTTTCCTGATATGATAGTGTCTCTGGAATTCAGAAACTGAAATAGAATACTATACATATTTAAATAAATTTGTGTGGTTTTTAAAATAATTATAACTAGTTACAAAATCTAAATTTTAAGCTCTAGTTTAAAAAGCAAAAAAAGTACTTTTAGAGAGTATTTGGCATTTTCAATGAAATAGTATTTAATATTACATATGAGCTCTTTTCATTATGTTAGTAACAAAATATCGTGCTCTAACTTTATGGCATATAATTAGAATTCTTAACAATTTGTTTGGCAGATCACTATTTATTATCCAAATGATGGGAGAGGTTTTCCTCTTGCTGAGAGACCACCCTCTCCTACTGACAACATCAGTAGGTACAGCTTTGACAGTTTACCAGGTAAGTAAGCTTACCAGGGAATACATTTAGAAAGTGGATTGATGTATACAGAAAGTCTATATACTTGGATATCATAGGTTGTAAATATCTTGGCTTCAGTCAGGCCGCAGGTCACGTTCTCATACTTTATTTCTGGTGATACCTTACCAATCCAGTGTTTCTTCATAGTCTGTGTTTTAATTGTATTGTATTCTATTTATTTAAGTAAAAACTAACTCTGGAATGTTAGTCATATATCACACGAATATAATTTGTACACTTGTTTAGTTACTAATTTGTCTAGAACCGTGTTAAAAATTCAACATAAAGTATCCAGTTTTTGACTTTTGAAATTATTACCATGCTACATAAACAATCATTTATAGTCGTGGTTAACCATATTTGACTCCCAGTGCAGCTTCTGGATATTATGGACTGGGGAATTAAATACTAAATAGTAAGACTTCACCAAGGTGACTTTTAGAAACCATCAAGAAAACCTATCTCATCTAATCCTGTTAGGAAAAAACTGGGTAGACAAGACTATTTAAATACTGTAAGTGACCCTAGTTATAGGGAACTGCAAAAACTTACTTTTGTATATAGGGACTGTAAAACTGTTCTTCACTAACATAAACAGAACTTTCTTTCCCTGAAAGGCATTTGGTTCTGATATCTCAGGTAGAAATCTTTTCATTTCATTTGTTAAAACTTTCCTGGAATCGTTACCTTACTTATAATGAGTCAGTGATTCAAAGAAAGAGATTTTAAAAATAATCGTGATACAAGTCATTGGATTTTGTTATATGCTTCTTCGGAATTTTATTATCCTATCTTTAGTTTTCATTAAAATAATAGACTTGTATCTCTAAAATATTTTTATTTTAGTACTGAGATTACTAACCTATCAACTTGAGCTTTTGAGAAAGAATAGAAATAAATATTAAACTTTTATGGAATTTATATATCAAGTCAACGCTTTATTCCCTAATACTAGCTTGTGTTTTTTCTTCCCCTAGAAAAGTACTGGCGAAAATATCAATATGCTTCCAGATTTGTACAGCTTGTAAGATCTAAATCTCCCAAAATCACTTATTTTACAAGATATGCTAAATGTGTTTTGATGGAGAATTCTCCTGGTGCTGATTTTGAGGTTTGGTTTTATGATGGTAAGTACCATTTAAAAACAGTAATTTTTTTCCCTGTAGTTCATAATTTAGTAGTTGTGGGTTGTTTTTTTTAATTTCCAACACAGCAGCTTTTTAAGATATTCAGTCATGTACTGCATGACATCGTGTTGGTCAGTGATAGACCACATGTACAACAGTGGTCCCATAAGATTAGTACCATGTAGTGTAGGTGTGTAATTGGTTATACCATCTAGGTTTGTGTAAATACACTGTTGATGTTCACACAATGACGAAATTGGTTAATGATGTATTTCTCGGAATGTATCCCTGCTGTTAAGCAACACATGACTGTATATACGTTGTGTGTGTGTGTGTGTATCTGTATAAATAAATTATGTAGTGCAGTATACTGTATGTCAAATCATGTTAACCAAAATTTATTTATATATGCTTTCTTGTTTATCCTCTAATATGTATGTTAGTCCTCTTTCTCTTTTTGGCTCAAATTTAAAAACATCCGGATTGATAGTATAAAAATCATGTGAAATAAACAATATTCTATTTCTTATTAGAAACTTAAATGGACATATACCAAATTATAAGAATTATAAATGTGGCAAAAGGATAGGTTGAACCAGAGAATCTTATTTTCTATATTTATTCCATAAAGATAATTTACTTTTTAACCTGTAAAGCTCCCTCCTTTAAGGGACACATAGCACATACACTCACATAGTACACCTATAGTTATAGCTGTCCTTCAGTTGTGTTTTATAAGAGAGCAGTGATTTTTTAAAATATCGTAAAAGTATTAGACTCAAGCCAGATATATGCAGGAAAGAAAAATGGATGGCCTTTGTGTTTGGAATACTTTGAGAGCCTCATTTTATTAATGGTCAACAACTGAAGATAAATGATACCTTAATCCTAGGAGCCATTATGTACTGGTATGATATTGAAGATAAATCTAGGAATATTTAAAGAAATGATAAAAGAATAGTTTTCTTCTTATTTTTTAAGGAGCAAAGATACACAAAACAGAAGATTTAATTCATGTTATTGAAAAGACTGGGAAATCTTACACCTTAAAAGGTGAAAGTGAAGTTAATAGCTTGAAAGAGGAACTAAAAATTTATATGGACCATGCTAATGAGGTACGTAGCTCCTTGTAGTAGGTTTTTCGTACCAGTTAATAATGATTACAAATGACATAGGTGAAGCAATGACGGAAAGCACTCTTCTTTTGAAATAGGGTCATCGTATTTGTTTAGCACTAGAATCCATAATTTCAGAAGAGGAAAACAAAAGTGGAGGTGCTCCCTTTTTCCCAATAATCATAGGAAGGTAAATGTTTGAAAAATTTTTAAATATGGCTGAAATGTATGGGAAATGTTACAAAAACAGTTTGATGTTTACATTATGAACATTCTTTAGTTTTCTATAAATTGAAAGCTTTAAGGGAACATATTTGGACATTTCTATCTCCTTCAGAAAACCTGGTAATACTAGTTCACCTAAGGCCTTATCACCTACTCCTTCTGTGGATCCAAACTACCCAATGAGAGAGAGACCATCTTTGAATAGAATGATCATAAATAGTGCTGCTTCTTCGAAACAGGCGCCGATACTTAGTCCTTCTGTAAGTAAATATATGCCATTTCTCTACTTTAAACTCTTCAGTGATTGCCTGATGCCCTTGATATAAAATTAAAACTCCTGCGGCCAGCCCCGTTGCCGAGTGGTTAAGTTCGCATGCTCCACTTCAGTGGCCCAGAGTTTCGCTGGCTCGGATCCTGGGCGCGGACATGGCACTGCTCATTAGGCCATGCTGAGTCAGTGTCCCACATGCCACACCTAGAAGGTCCCACAACCAAAATATACAGCTATGTACTGGGGGAACTTGGGGAGTAAAAAAGCAGGAAAAAAAAAAGATTGGCAACAGTTGTTAGCTCAGGTGCCTATCTTAAAAAAAAAAGCTCCTTACTGTGGCCTTACTATCACCTACCTACTTTTTCAGCCTCATCCTGAGCTACTTTACCCCACGCTTTGTGCTTGAGCCTCAGAAGCCATCTTTTAGTTCTTAATCTCAGGGCCTTTTCACATGCTCTTCACTTGACCTGGAACTCTTCTCCAACTCCTTAATGGCTAATTCTTTCTCATCCTTCTTGTGTCAGTTTAAATGCTACTTCAGTGAGGACTAACCTAATCCCTCTAGGAGAAAGCTAACTCTATTAATATATATTTTGTTTTATTTTTTCTAGTAAAATATCAACTGCCTTAATATTCATGATAGGCTCATGGTTAAATACACTTATTATATTTTTACTCAGTGAACTGTGCTGCTAATAAAGACTATATAGCAATGTAGAAAAATGCAGCATTAAAGAGATAGATCTGTTTGTGTGTAGTACGTTTACCTGTGTACCTGCACACACATACATACATATGTAATTGCAGCTATGAAAAATTATACCTTGGGGGGAGAAAAGATAAAAGAAATTTACCAAATGAAAATAGCAGTTGTATGACTTTTTTTCTGTTCTGTATTTTTCTGGTTTTCCATAATGTGGTTATATATTTTTTAATTAATACTTTAAAACTGAACTTTAATGCTTATGTGGTTATATTTTAATTTTGTTTTTAAAATATTACTTTACACTAATGAAAATCCAGTCATTTTCTGCTTTTGCTGAAGCTGGCTTATGAAAATGCTGAGGAATAGCGTCTCCCTGTCTTTTCTGTTTGTAGACGGTTACAGGTGAAGGACTTGGCGCCACAGCTCTGGCCTCCGGAACAAGCATCTCTCCTAGTGGTGTGAACGATTGTCTTCCTAAATCAGCACAACTTTTGAAGTCTGTTTTTGTGAAAAATGTTGGTTGGGCTACACAGGTGAGAAGGTTTTTAGGAAGGTGAATTTTCTCTGTATGAGTTTCTTTAGTTTCCACAATGATTAAAGAATTACCAAAAAATAGAAATTATTTTAAAAATTTCTCTTTGCAAGTAAGTTTTTATACCCTTTTATATATTGATTCTATCACTAAAAATTTTAACTTTTTTTTTTTTAAGATTGGCACCAGAGCTAACATCTGTTGCCACTCTTCTTTTTTGTTTCCCTTCTCCCCAAAGTCCCCCAGTACATAGTTGTATATTCTAGTTGTAGGTTCTTCTGGTTGTGCTGTGTGGGATGCCGCCTCAGCATGGCTTGATGAGTGGTGTCATGCCTGCACCCGGGATCCGAACTGGCAAAACTCTGGGCCGCCAAAGTGCAGCACGCAAACTTAACCACTCAGCCACTGGGCCAGCCCCTGCATTTTTTATTTGTATACAGTTGGACAACTCTGGATCTTGTTGATGACAGATTGCCTGCTAGGGCCTGCATGACCTATTTTTGCCAGTTATTTTTACAGTAGAGGTCATGATAATCGCTTATTGTTAGGAATTAAGAATGATGTCTAGGGCATTTTAAGTTTTACAGACTATTTGTAATCTATATTTCTAGAGTAACTTTCATTTGGCAGAAAAGGATTTTTGCACTTAAAAGTTAAGTCCACATTTAGTTTCAAACTTACAGAATTTTATGTAGGTATGAACCTGTCTGAAAGCTTGAAGCTTAGTCTTTTGAGCATAGCACATGTAATTTCAAATTAACAGTGAAGTAAAATGCAACCTAGACCTTTATGGGGATAGGAAATAAAGGGAAGGGAGTTCAACATTTGTTGAGTACTTTCTGTGTGGTACCATGATTTTCATATACGTTGTCTCATTATTCCCCAAAATAAAACCTGGTAAAGTTGATGTTATCTTCTTTTATAGATAGTAAAATTATGGCTTATGATGGTTGGTTGACTTGCACAGTCCTACTCATTATTTGGCAGCATCTGGTTATAAACCCAGGTCTACTTGATTCCAATGTCCACATCTTCTTCGCACTCTATTTGGAGTGGCACATTGTAAAAAGTATCAGTGCCTAAGGAACAAATTTCAAAGACTAAGATGTAATGTTCTCAAGAAGATGAGAAAGTCTTGTGGTCTAAGGACAAAGAATAGAGGGAAATCCTAATTTAAGAAAGTGTTGGCTTTGGTTATTTCCTAAATGTCTTCTTGGTTAGAAATACTATGTGGAAAAAAACAAAAAACAAACTATTGAGTTACCCTAGTGGAAACGAATGGGAAATGAGATTCATTTAGAGTAATTTTAATATTATAAAGCCCTAGCTATTAAAGGAATAATCTAAAAAAGACATGAATATTCTCAATGCTCCTACCATCACAACCTCAAATTTGTAGTTAACCTGGGAAGATTGGTTTTTTCTAACTATGTGAAAAACCTGTTAAACATCAGTGCCTTTTAAGAACTTCAAATCCTCTCCCGTATAGTAATTTTGCATGCTTATTATTTTTCTAGTTAACTAGTGGAGCTGTGTGGGTTCAGTTTAATGATGGGTCCCAGTTGGTTGTCCAGGCAGGAGTGTCTTCTATCAGTTATACATCCCCAAATGGTCACACAACTAGGTAAGTTCTTAAAATAATGGTTGAGAATTCAATCCTTTGCTACAATTTTGTTTTCTCTGTGTGTTGAAATAAATGATTTAATAAAGTTATGTTATTTTCTTTAGATTAGAGCCTTCAATTTAATGAAGAATACAGATTTTCAGCTTGTTTTAAATTATAATGTCAATTCAAGTTTATCTAATTTTTTTTATTATTTAAATACATTTAGAAATTGGTCTATTTAAAAGGAAACAAATTGGGTATGCTTAATTTGATTTAGGTATCTACTCTAATGAATAATTTTGTATGATTTTCTGAAGTGCCTCTTGCCATTGAAGAATTACTGAAAAATATAATGTGCCTTTTGATACTCTCATATGAACCAAGTAATTAAGTTATGTTTTTGTCTTTTTTTCTTTTGCTTCTCTTAGGTATGGAGAAAATGAAAAATTACCAGAATACATCAAACAGAAATTACAGTGTCTTTCTTCCATCCTTTTGATGTTTTCTAATCCAACTCCTGGTTTTCACTGATGAAAGCTCCTTTTAGATATATAAGTTTAATAAATAACTTTTTTGTTGGCTTTCAAGTAAAGTGACTTTTTTTATTTACTATAACTTCCTCAGAAAGCCTTCTACAAAAGAGAATTTTAATCTATACTATAATGGATGTATTCTAATGAGGGAACAAAACAGAATGACACTTGAGTCACTTATAAAATGTAGTGGTCATAGATTAAAATAGGACACCTAACTTTACTCTTAGAACATATACCCCCAAACTTACTGTGTTCATATGTTTGTATTGAACAATCTTTTAAAAGCAAAAATATAAATGGTGTGTGGTATGTTTGTGCTTTTATTGTTTTCCTTACTTCTCAGACATGTTGAGAATCATGGACAAAATATGCTGGACTTTTTGAATTTTTGAACATGTAAATAATGTATATTTATGTTACAAGTAACATATGTAAACGTGTATATTTGTTTTATATTTATTTTTGTAGCACCAGTTTCTGAGGAAACATTTCTGCAAATGCATTTTATAAAAAAATAAATACAATGATAAGTCACTTTATCTTTTGATTTATTCAATTAAATACTTATTTTAAAATAAGTTACTAGTAAACTTGTTTTTAAATTTTGTTTCCTGTTTGTTTAGGAGGAGCCAATTAAATTTGAAAAGTTAATTTGGCAAATGGTAAATACATCATTTCTCTACCCCATCTAAAAATATCTGTATATTTTAGTGTTAAACATCTTAACACTGAAGAACTTAACAATGCAATTAATTAAGATGAAGAAAAAGAATATTTGATAGTGGGGCAGCCATTCCTAATGAAATACTCAAGGTAAAATAGGAATAGAATGAAACTACTTAAGTGTGATAAAGACTGTTTATTTAATGTTTCCTGCTGATTTTTAATCAGAGAAATATTGGAGCTAATTCCATTAACAGATAGGAATGCCCAGTGTCACAGTTATTCAGCGTTGTTTTGGAGGTTTTTGCCTAAGGCAGTGAGAAAAATAATTTGCAACATAAATTGCAAAGTTAATAAGAAAAACACAACTCAATAGAAAAATGGACAAGAGATATGAACAGATAATTCAAAAAAGGGGAAATCTATTTAGTGAATCAAAAGGAAATATGCTCAACTACATTTATAGTTGGAGAAATGGAAAAGTAAAACAAGAAAATCATTTCCCTTTATCAAAGAGATTGGTAAAAAATAATAAAGTAATAGTACTGAGATAAGCAGGGCATTCTCAGGTGTTGATTAGAATGTAAATGATAAAGTAATTTGGCAATATCTATTAGAATTAACACATTTGAATACATTAGTAATCCAACTTTGGGAAAGAAAATTATGTAAGCCCTTCTATTAGAGAAAAAAAATATAATCAGAAATGAGTTTCCCTTTGTAAATGGAAATAAAGGAATTCTGGGCTAAATTTTGGAGGCTAAGGACTCATACATTTTGCTTTGACAGAATTGAGCTACGTGTATTTTTTGTCTCTTTCAGTCTTAATGTGTCTTTATGTTTCAGGTATTTCTCTTATACATTTTATATAGCTGAGTTTTTGGTTTTTTTTTTTTTTAAAGAAGCAAGTTCTTGGTTTTTTGTTTTTTTTTAAAAGATTGGCACCTGAGCTAACAAGTGTTGCCAATCTTCTTTTTTTTTCTGCTTTTTCTCCCCAAATCCCCCTAGTACATAGCTGTATATTTTAGTTGTGAGTCCTTCTACTTATGGCATGTGCGATGCTGCCTCAGCATGGCTTGATGAGTGGTGGCATGTCCGTGCCCAGGATCCGAACCAGCAAAACCCTGGGCTGCTGAAGTGGAGCACGCGAACTTAACCATTCGGCCACGGGGCGCGCCCCTATAGCTGAGTTTTATTTTTTAATCCAGTCTAATAACCTGTGTAGTCCACTTCGTTTATTTATTGTCATTTCTGATATATTTTACTCTTTGTCATTACAGTTCTATTGCATTTATGTCTGCCAGTTTATTTTGTGTTTTGTATTTACTTTGCTTTTCTTTTTTTCCTTTCTTGCCTTCTTTCAGGTTGAGTTTCCTTCAATCTCTTATTCTCTCTGCTGATTTTCTTCCAGAGAGTGGTACGGTGGTAGTTTATCAGTAGTCAGTGTTTACATTATTATATTATGAAAATATTCTCAAATAAGCTATGTGCTACACAAGAATTACATTTCTTAAACAATTTAGGATTTTTCTGGAGTTATTTTGTTTGCTCAAACACATCAGGTAATCTATCTGTGTTTTTTTGTTGTTCCCTTTTTTCCTCCTTTTGGAGATCTCTCTCTTAAGCCCTCTGATCTTTTTCTGTCTGGGCCAGTTGCTGTGTAGTTTTCCAGTGTATCTGTTACATGGCTAATGGACGTTTGGGTTGTTTCCAGATTTTGGCTGTAAAAACCGTATTGCTGTGAACATTTTCTGGTGCACGTGCACACAAGCTTCTCAAGTTCTAGAAGTGAATTTCCTGGCTTGTATTTGGGTCTCTCAAACCTCAGTAGATAATGTCTGCTTTTTCACTTCCACCTGCAAAACATGAGAGTGAATACTGTTCCACATCCTCATGAGTGCTTGATGTGATCTGTTAAAATTTTGCCAATTTCACAAATGTAGAATAGTGTATCATTGTGGTTTTAATTTGTGTTTTCCTCATTACTAGAGAGGTTGAAATCTTACATGTTTATTGAATATTTGTCCTCTTGTGAAGTGCCTGTTGATGTCTTTTCCTTATTTTTTTTCTCTTGGGTTGTCTGTTTTTCTTAGTGATTTTTTTTTTTTTTTTGAGGAAGATTAGCCCCGAGCTAACATCTGCAGCCAATCCTCCTCTTTCTACTGAGGAAGACTGGCCCTGAGCTAACATCTGTGCCCATCTTCCTCTACTTTATATGTGGGACACGTGCTACAGCATGGCTCAACATGCAGTGTGTAGGTCTGCACCCGCGATCCAAACCAGCAAATCCCGGCCACCAAAGCAGAACGTGTGAACTTAACCACTGTGCCACCTGGCTGGCCCCTTTTTCTTAGTGATTTTTAAGAGTTCTAGATATGTATCCTTTGTCTATTGACGTATGACAAATATCTTCTCCCGTTCTAGGCTCCCACTCTCTTAGTAGTTCTTGATAAACAGAAATTCTCAACCTTAATATAGTCCGATTTCACAGCCTTCTTTTATGATTAGTCCTTTTTCGTTATTTAGTATTTCTTTACCTACACAAAAGGTTGTGAAGATATTCTAGATTACCTTCCAAAACATTGTTTGTTTTACCTTTCATCTGTATTTATAATGTGGAAAGTTTGATTTATATGTCTCCATCTGGAATTATTTATGAACGAGGATCGGGGATAAATTGAGGGTGGGTACCATTCTGAAAATAGAGGGATTAAGTGACACTAGATAGTGGATGCTGAATGCAGAGACACCCCCACCTTTATTCCTCAGTCGCCGCCTCCTTAGCTCCCAGAATGCAGGCAGCCACTGTGCGGTTCTTGGAGACTTCTGTCTGAAAAGTCTGTCTAGCCTACCAGGAAAGTTGGAGTTCCCCCAACAAATGTGCCACCCAGATCATTCTACAGGGAAATTAAAAGTGAACCAGCCCCATCCAATCAGCTTTTTAGTCCTTCATTTTAAAACCGTTTTGTTATGGAAAGTTCATACAAATGGGAATAGACTAGTAGAATGAACCCCACATGGATCCGCTGCCTGCCTTCAACAGTTATCAGCGTGCGGTAAATCTTGTTTTATTTATACCACTTTTTATTCTCTCCGAGCCAGATTATTGTGAAGCAAATCTCAGGCATCATATTACTGCAGCTATAAATACATACCTTTTTTATAAACAACCACAATGTCATTATTAGATACACTTAAAAAGAAAGTCTTAATTGCATAATATCAAATATCCAGCCAGTGTTCAATGTCCCCCTGGTATTATTACAAAAAAGGAAAAATTAGGTGGTTTGTTTGAATCAGAACCCAAACAAGATCCACACACTGTATTTGGTTGATAGATTTCAATCTTTTTTCCCCAGTTTTATTGACATATAATTGAAATAGAACATTGTATTAGTCCAAGGTATACAACAGGATCTGATATATGTATATATTGTGAAACGATTAACACAAGTTTAGTTAACATCAATCACCTCACAGTTACAAATCTTTTTCTTATGATGAGAACTTTTAAGATCAACTCTCTTAGCAACTTTCAAATATGCAATACAGTATTGTTAACTATAGTCACCATGCTGTACATTAGATCCAAGAACTTATTTATCTTATAACTGGAAGTTTGTGCCTTTTTACCACCTTCACCCATTTTCCCCACCACTGCCCCCTGGGCTCTGGCAGCCACCAGTCTGTTCTCTGCATCTGTGAGTTGGTTTTTTTAGATTCCACGTATAAATGAGATCATACAGAAACAGTCATTTTTCTATAGCATTTCTCATGTTCTAGATTTAACTAATTGCATCCCAATGGTGTCATTTTAATATGTTCATCTACTGAATTTTCCAAAAGATCTAGAAGCTTGATTAGATTTAGGTTCTCCCCCCCACCCCCCGCAGCCACCTCCCCCTGCTCCCCAGTAGGGGGAGAGAGAGAGAGACCAGAATAGTTCTTACCTGGTACTGTTTTTACTATAAGAATATATAATCTCATTGCCTCTTTTTGTGATATTAAGATTGATTAGCAGATTCGGGAGCTGTCAGTCTGACCTACTCGTTATAAAGCTCCTTATGTGTCTTTCACACTTACTGGTCATTAACCTAGAGTCATGATTTCATTAGGATTACAAAATGGTGATATTCTATCATCATCATCCCTTCTGAATTTTCTGAGATCGGTTATTTGGTTAACCTGAAATAAAGATGATATAGAAAAGGCAGGCTAAATGCTTCATTTTTTTCCTTTTATTTACTAGTTTTCACAATAAAAAGAGTTGATGCTCTAGCAACCTCTAAAGGAAGGTAACTGGTAAGGTGTTTATTTGTCTTTGATATATTTATGAACTCAGATTTTTAAAATTTTTTATTGTGATGGAACAGCATTTCTTGTAGCTTCTGCTTTATGAAAGTTTTTGCTATCTTGTTGATTGCACAGATATTAAATTAATAATGTATTTTCTTTGTAATTTTAACGTTGAGCACAATAAAGTACCCTTGGTGCCTTTTGGCTATTTTTGTTTGAATTCTGCTTTGTGAGATCAAGATGCGGACTCCCCGCTTTCTTTTAATTTGCATTTGCCTGGAAGATCTCTGCTCAGCATTTTATTTTTAACCTTTCTGACTCTGTTAGTGGAATGTCTCTTGTGCACAGCTTAGTGTCAAATTTGCTTTGTTAGCCAGGATGAAATCTTTTTCTTATAAAACACGAGTTCATCCTCTTTACATTTCTTTCTTTCTTTTTTTTTTGAGGAAGATTAGCCCTGAACTAACTGCTACCAATCCTCCTCTTTTTGCAGAGGACCCTGGCCCTGAGCTAACATCCATGCCCATCTTCCTCCACTTTATATGTGGGATGCCTACCACAGCATGGTGTGCCAAGTGGTGCTATGTCTGCACCTGGGATCTGAACCGGCGAACCCCAGGGCGCCAAAGTGGAACATGTGCACTTAACCGCTGTGCCACCAGGCCAGCCCCTGTTTACATTTATTGATATGACTGATTTGTATAGTTCTGTTGTGTTCTTTTATATATATATTTTATATTTTATATGTCTTTTATATGTATGTGTAATTCTTCATTTTGTAGTCTCTTTGGTAAGCTCTTTCATTGTGGTTGTCTGTCTTTTGGATTTAGGGAACTTGTTCTTGTTCTACTGGTTACCTCTACAGTAATACCTTTTTATAATAACTTTGATTTCCTTAATTTTACATACCACCTGTTCTCTAGCATGAGCAACATTGAAATCTTATAACTTCTTTCCTCTGCTCCTTTCCCTCTAAATTTAAAGTAATATCCTTTCTTTCCCAATAAATACCAATAAAGATAACAAGCTTATTCCACTCTCCCCATTCTTTCCCCCTTTTGCATAATTTTGCTATAACATCATCAGAATACATAACCATTATATATTCTGTCACCCTTCTTTCCGTCATTTAGTCTTGGTTCTAGAGGTAATGTATCAAATGCTCACTACCAGTCTGTTATTGTCTTGATTGTTTGAAGCTTGTTCACAGCTCATGAAGACAATATTCCCTGAGTTCTTCATGATAACACTTTGTCGACTTTATGCTTGAAGGTCAGCTTGACTGGGTATAGTGGTTCACAATGCCTTTCTTTAAATATCTTAAATATGTTATTATTCCATTTACTTTTGGCATAAAGTGGCATCACAGAGTCTGATTGAAATCTGATTTTCTTTATAAGTAACAGCCGTTTTGACTGGATACTCATTTTTTTATCAATTATCAGGAGAGTTTTATTTATTTAAAATAGAATATGTTTCAGTATAGACCATTCTGAGTCAATTTCCCAGGTACTTGGTTTGCCCTTTTCATATGGATATTTGAGTTTTGTTTTAGCAAATTTTTCTTGAATTGTAGTTTTCAGAATTTGTTTTGTTGCTTTGATTTTCTTCTTCATGGACTTCTACTGTATGTATGTTAAATTACCTATGCCTAGTTTTTATATTCATCATTTTCTCCAGAATCATTTTTATCTCTTTATTTCTGTTATTTTAGTTTTGCTACATAGTTTGTTTCCCTTATGAAGTTATTCATGGCATCTTATTTATTCTTGTCTTCCTTCTAACTTGGTCTTCTTGTCTGAAATTATTTCTTAAATTTCTTATTCTTTCCTGAGCTCTGACAACAATATTTTCATTTCTTCTTATTGATTTATTTCTCAAATTCATTGAGAAAGTCTCATTTTTCAGGTTTTCTAAGTATGATTTGTAATTTTTTCAAGTTTCCATTTATAAGTTCTTTCAGCTCATTTTATAATGATGTCGGTTTTTCTGTTTTCTGGGCATATTTATCTGGCATGCCTTTGTTGTCTATAAGAATATTATTTAGTTCAGCTGCACTCTTTTCCTGTTCCTCTTCAGTATTTATTTCAGTAAATGGCATCTGTATTACCAGCTGTTCATGTTAGAATCCTGGAAGTCATTCTTAACACCCTTTACCTCTTCTAATCACCTAACTAATCCTGTCACCTCTAACTCTAAAATTTATTTTATGTGCTTTCAACTCCCAATTCCACCGCTAATTCCCTAGTCCAAGTCACCAGCATTACTCCTCTGAACTACCGCAGTAACGTCCTGCTTGTCTCCAAACATTTCTTGCCCCCTATATTGGTTAGTGGTTTTAGTTGCACACATCAGAATCTAACCTAGTTAGTTTCAGCAGAGCATAGATTTATTAAAGGATATTCACTCATAGGACCTCTAGGAGAGATGGAGATTCAGGCTTTGCAGCTAGGACCAATGCCTGACTCACAGTGCAAAAGCTGCCCCAGAAAAGACCCTGCCACCCCTGCTCAGCATGGATCCCACAGCTGTGCTGTTGAAGCTAGGGGACTAGGTTCTGGATGTCCTGCCACTGCCTTCTCCAGGATTTAGCCACTGGCCTTGCTCCCTCCCCAAAGTCAATTTTGTTCATGTTGCTCACTTCCTCTTTTTGCTCAATTCCTCATGAAATATCATGTTGGAGGCATGTTACTGGCAGCGCTAGAAACACATGCTCTTGCACTGACTGCAAGGGTGGAGGAGAGAGAGTTTTGGCTTCTCTCTAAGAAGAGAGAGGTTCAGTATGAGAAATTCTGCAAATGGAGAAGGGCCATCAGGAAATGAAGAGTAGCCACAAACATGATAAATGTCCTCTACATCCCATTCCAACTCATACGTCACACTGCGGCCAGAACATTCTCAAATACAAAGCTGATTATGTTATTATCTCACTTTAAATTAATTGTGGAAATTTAAAAACACACGAAAATACAGATATAAGAGGGTTAGGAATTTCCAGGTATCTGCCACCAAATTCAACAGATGTTTTGCCAATCTTGATTCATCCATCCTCCACCTGGTACCCCTCCCCAAATGGAGTATTTTGAAGCAAATCTCAGATATCATATAATTTCTATAATAAATTCTTCGGTATGTATCTTTAACAGATAAAGACATCTTAAAAGTATAACCATATTATTATCATGTATCTCAGAACTATCAATAATTCCTTAATATCTAATATTGTGTCTAGTTTCAAATGTCTTCAATTGTCTCAAAAATATCCTTTTACATTTGGTTTGTTTGAAGCAGGATCCAAAAAATTATCTATGTAATGCATTTGATTTATCTTGTTTCTTTTCATCTATGACTTCTGATCTCTTAACCTTTATTTTTTCCATGCCATTTCTTTTTTGAAGAAACTGGATCATTTGTCTATAGAATATATGACCTTTTGGGTTTAGATGATTACTTCCTAGGGGCAGCATTTCACTTGTTTATCCTCTGTATTTCCTGTAAACTGGCGTGATTTGATCCTAGTTCAATTTTGGGGAGGCAGGAACACTTCACAGGTGGTGCTGTGTACTTCCTGCTGCATCGAATCAGGAGATACATAATGCTTGCCCACTTTTAATGATGTTAAGAATGATCAGTGGGTTCAGGTGCTGTCAGCCTCATCCATCCTTCACCTAGTAGTTTTAGCGTTCATTGATGATTATTGCCCATTTCTATTTTTTCACTAGAGGTTGCTAAATGGAGATGTCTAATTCTTTTATTCCCTTTGTTTTTATTAGCGTGGATTCTTCTACAGAAAATAACTTTCCCTCATCACTATTCGATTACTCTGAAGTTAGGTACAGGAAAGGCAGAATAGACACTTGAGGCTTTATTTTCTAGTTTTCAGAATAAAAAGCTAAAGCCCTAGCAACCTCCAAAGGTGACAATGAGTTTCTTAGTTTTAACATCATTATGAACTCACAGGTTTTCACACATTTGATGTGTTTAAATCCACTGCAGGTATTCTTTTCAGTGCTTTAATTGTCCCATGTTTGGCCAGTAGGAGTCCCTTTATTTGACTCCCTTGTCCTTTTGGCAAGATTTCTATAGTCTTCGATAGCTCCCTTGCTTTCTGTCACAAGCTGTCTCAGGCTCAGCTTGCCCCACACCTGGAATCAACCGTTTCTACAAGAAGCCCAGGTTTCTTCTCAGAGACAGTGTTACCCCAAATGCCTTCCCACTTCTCTTAAACAAAGCCCAAAATACTCAGTAAGGTATAGTACCGTGCTTCCTAACACTGGTGTATCACAAATGGGTTGTATTTATAAATGGCAAATTGATCCCTTCAATGCTCTGGGTTATTGGTAGGCCTGTGTTGACTGAAGAAGCTGGGTAGAAGCAGCTTCACCCATTTTCCACCATGGCGCATACAGTACTTTCTATGATTGCAATGACAGGAAAACAGTTGGGAGGTGCAGGTGTAGTGGATAAATAAGTATATTTGTCAGCTCAGCAAACCTTTCTTTGGTGGAACCGCCTTTCGTCCACGCAGTTAAAAATCTTAGTCCATGTAATTGACATGAGCTGGACAGAGTTCTTCCCCTCCTCTCTCCCCCACACAGACAACTGCATTCCTAGAACGGATGCATGATCCAGGCCTGGGTTAGTAGAGGATTCCATTCCCCACCCATCTGGTCAGCTCGGGGATGGGTATGTAAGCTAAACTTGGCTACTTGGAGCCTTTTCGGATACTTCTGCCTAAGCCGTTTTTCTCTGGAATTGAGAGTTACAGAGAAACATTCTGTAACTTTCCTGTCAGGTCACATCCCCTGTTATTCATTTTTATAGCTCCCTATACTTCTCTTTCATCACCCTTCCCTCAAGCATAATCATCTGTGTAATCATCAGACTAATGTCTCACTTTCCTGCCAGTGTGTCCCATTCGGGGAGGGGCTCTGTGTATTCTGTTTACTGCTCTATCCCCGCCCATGACGTGGTGATTGGCACATGACAGGTGCTCCTTCAATATGTATTGAAAGTATGAATAAGTAAAGTTTTAAGGCTTAAGGTACATATATAATAATAATCTTTATTAGAAAATGTACATTCACAATGTAAAATACATTAAATTACAAATGAGTCTGCAATAGTCAAAAATGGTACCCCAAATTTCCTCTCAAAATAAGTTAATCTATTCTTGAACAGATGCAGATAAGTAGTTTATCAGCTCCAAAACAACAAATTACATACAGATTTATTTCACTTTATGCAAGAGAAAAGTTTTATGTGAACTGGAGGAGTTTATTTCAAATGTAGCCAAGCTTAGCAAGGTAGCATGGAGATCTTTGTGAAGTTATAAATCCCTTCAAAATATGAAAATTACCCTTGAGTTTTCAAAAACATATCTTTTCTTAAATATATGCTATTTTTAGCAGTTTTTCATACCTTAGGGTCTCCTATCTTTTTCAATTTATACTCAACTTGTCCCACTCAAGACCTCAGGTAGGTGATTTTTTTCCTCCAAACTTTACTTCCCTGCTCTCTCCTCAGCCCCATGTATCTTTATCTCCTTTTGTGCCAGGATGTGTGCTGGTATAATCCCCCGGAGAAGAAAGTGCTCTCGATAAAAAGGAAGGTGGTAGTCATTTTTGCAAGGTTATCGTTGTCCTAAATTTTATTCAATATTATAAATCTTTAATGAAGTTGGGAAACTTCTCTATGGCATATTCTTGCATGGAAACAGGCCAACTATTATGCTAAGATTTTAAAAGCCCCAGTCAGTGGGCTTCAAATTATGTTTCTCAAATATTTCTGCTAATAGGAGTCACTGATATAAGTAACTTAATTTACCCTACAATTAGCAATTAATCAACTGCTATTACAACTTTCTGGGCTATTTCCCACACTATGAAAAATATAGTGGTTAAGAGTATGGACACTGAAGACAGACTGTTACTTAGACAAGTACCTTAACTTCTCTGTGCCTCTGTTCCTTCGTCTGTATAATGGGAATCATAATAATACCTGCATTCTATAAAATTTCTAAGAGAATTAAACTGTACACTACACTTACCTGGAATATGGAAAGAACTCTCTAAATATTTGCTATTATCATTTTCATCATTACTGTTACTGTTGTTTCTATCACGTACACAATCAAAACCAAGGGCGGAGTTTACTCTTTAGGATTAGAAGTGACCCAAAAAATATAAGATGGAGGAAGGTGGTGCAGAACATCAGGGAATATGGATCCCAGGACTTGACCAAACAGCCAGAAAACTGGCTGTGGTTCTGATAAATCTAACTGAAGCAGAGTCTTGCTGTGGGATGTGGAGAAGAGTGGAAACAATCTCTCAAATCTAATCATAGGATGATTTCTCTCAGGTTAAGCCTTCTATTAGAGCTGAAGAAGTTGGATTTAGAGTATAGCAAACTTCAAAAGCAAAAAAAAATCCAATTAAAAAATCAGCAGAGGCTCTGAATAGACATTTTTCCAAAGAAGACATATAGATGGCCAACAGGTACATGAAAAGGCACTCCACATCACTAATCCTCAGGGAAATGCAAATCAAAACCACAATGAGATATCACCTCACACCTGTTAGAATGGCTTTCATCAAAAACAGAAGGGATAACAAGTGTTGGCGAGGATGCAGAGAAAAGGAACAACTGTTCACTGTTGGTAAGAATGTAAATTGGTGTAAACATTACAGAAAACAGTATGGAGATTCCTCAAAAAATTAAGGATAGAACTACCATATGATCTGGCAACCCCACTTCTGGGTATATGTCCAAGGGAGCTGAAGGCAGGCTCTGGAAGAGATATCTGCACCCCCATGTTCACTGTGGCATTATGCTGCAACAGCCAAGAGACGGAAACAACCAATGGATGGATAAGGGAGATGTGACGTGTGTGTGTTTATATATATATTTAATGGAATATTATTCAGTCACAAGAAAGAAGATCTTTCCATGTGTGACAACGTAGATGGACCTTGAGGGCATTATGCTAAGTGAAATAAGTCAGAAAAGGACAAATCCTGTATATCGCTTGTATGCGTAATCTAAAAGAGCCGAACTATTGGAGGTGGAGAGTGGAATGACAGTTGCAAGGGGCCGGAGGGTGAAGGAAATGGGGAGATGATGGTCAAAGAGTACCAACTTCTGTGATAAGATGAATAAATTCTGGGGATCTCTTGCACGGTATGGGGATTATAGTTAATAGCACTGGATTAGATACTTAAAAGTTGCTAAGAGAGTAGATCTTAAATGTTCTCACCATAAAAAAGAAATGGTGATTATGTGATGGGATGGAGGAGTCAGCTAATGATGGTGGTCATCATTTTACAATATATAAATGTATCAAATCAACATGAACACCTTAAACTTACACAATGTTATATATCAATTATATCTCAATAAAGCTGAAAAAAGCAAGCAAACAAACAAAAAGACACAGGGAGAAGAAATCCATCTGCAAGCCAAGGAGAGAGGCCTCAGAAGAAACCAACGCGGCCACCACCTTGATCCTGGACTTAGAAGCTCCAGAACTGTGAGACAAAAATTTCTGTTGTTCAAGCCAAAAAAAAAAAAAAAAAAAAAAAAACGAGTACAGCAAACAGTATAAAGTGCAGATTATAGTGTTTACACTCAAATTTGAACATATTTATAACTCGGAAAAGTATTTAGAAATATTTTTGCAATTTTTTATAATACTGATAATCCATATACATAGTTCTGTACTAGCTCCTTTTATCAGCATTCAACTTACATAGAGGTAGAAATGTATTACAGAGAGTATGACATAGCCAGCTTCAAGTAAAGTCAGTAAATTGTTAGATTGAAGCCATTTTGCCTCAAATATTTATTAGCATGACTAGATTGGGGCTGTCATGGCCCATCCAAATGTAAAATTCTGCAGTTCTGAATAGCTATGCAGACAGAGGTTGAAAACTTGTGTCCTCCCTGCCACTACTGAGAGATGGGAACAGTAAGTAACGAAAGTGCTAGTTTTTCTCCAGAATTTAAGGGAGTTGAAAAATGCCAATAATTTTAATAAACCATTTGCCATTACTGGTTGTGTTTCTAAAGTGAATACCTGGGCTTGTGTTTCTAAAGTGAATTATGTATTAGCACTTGAAAGAAAAAGTAGCTAGCCCTACTGAAGGTAGTGAAATCCATCTTGATCTCTTAATGCTCTTTATTGCTGAAATATTAGTATTATTTGTACTCATCTACTAACTTAGGTGTTACTTAGTGAGATCCTGAATTAAAATAAGACAGAAGGTGTGTACTGAAAACAATGACTTACAGCAGGTAAGGCAGGATGGCAGGCATGGTAAGTGGAAAATTTAAGAGTCATGATTTTTATTTCATAAAGAAATAATAGAAAGTAATTGGTAATTGGTAATAATAGAAAGTGCATTTTTTTAATAAATAAAAAGTAGGTACTTTCAAATAAAAGTACCTATTTAGATAAACAATTTCTATGATTTCATTTGTTATAGGGAATTCATACAGAACTCTCCTTATGGTCTCACTGCATTGATATTCTCTCATTATTTTAATGACGCCTCTGCAGTTTGAATTGAGTACAACTTCACATTTATAGACTATTGTCCATTCACTGAAGAGTTCATGCAACCCAAAAAAAGGTGTTATGTGAAGAATATTTCCTTTTTGCGATAAGGAAATTATGATCTAGAATGTTTTTCTATTATCTTACTATTCCTAATTACACATAGTCAATATATGTTCTTGTTATTCAAAATACACGATATCTGCAGCCTGACTTTTGGAAACTGACTCAGCAGTTGTCTAGCAGAGCCTCAGAAGAGGAAGCCCCACACAGCAATACTTTCCATCACAGTCTCAGCTAGGTTACTCTGGGATCCTTCCACGCCTGACAGAAAAGGCGATGAGTCTTCTGTAAACCACTCCCAGGAGTGTGATGGTGAGCACCACGAGTCCACACACAAGGCTGAACGCCCAGCGTGGGCCCCAGGAAGTGTACACCTGGCTGATGAACACGGGTCCAAGAATCCGTGCTGCACTTCCAGAAGCTGTTAACCAGCCCATATACACTCCCTGTAGGGGTGGGGAAGGGAGAAGCAGGTTGATATTCAAGTTTAGTTACTATTACCAAACTATGGCAAACTCACAAGAGTCATTTTCTCCATCTTTTATTTTTAAATTAAATATAAAATGCCTCTCTATAAAAATAGCAAATAATGAACAATAAACTTACTTGAGGATCATCAGTTTAGGAAAAATAAAAAGGGACAAACTTAATGTCTACTGAAGCCCTGGGAGCAATATAATTTATTAATTTCTCTCTTAAGGCTAACATTTATTTTTTACTTGCTGTCTTCCAGACACTGTGTTAGGGACTTTATAAATATTGTTTCCAATTCTCACAAATTTCTAAGGTTGGTGTTATCTCCACTTAACAAAAGTGGGAGCTGAAGCTCAGAAAATTCAAGTAACTTGTCCAAGAAATTTGAAACCATGTTTAGCAGACTCCACTGCACCACCTTCCACTATGCCACGAGGCCACTCCTCCAACTACTGTCCCCAAAACTACAACCCGTACAGTCTACCCAAGAACGCACAATGCAGCATTATTTTTAATATCCCCAAACTGAAAACAACCTAAACATCCATCAATGGTGGACTCAGTAAATAAATTACGGTGTATTTAATGAATGGAATGCTAAGCAGTTACTTAAAAGAATAAGGTCTTATATACAGTAAGATCTTATAATGAGAATACATCTTATATGCATTGACATGGAAAGAAGGATATGGCATATTAAGCAAAAATAAAAAAATTCAAGAAGCAGAAAAGATT
Source organism: Equus przewalskii (assembly GCF_037783145.1). Classification (NCBI taxonomy): domain Eukaryota; kingdom Metazoa; phylum Chordata; class Mammalia; order Perissodactyla; family Equidae; genus Equus; species Equus przewalskii. The sequence continues at coordinate 100,999,203 of NC_091832.1, read as the reverse complement.
TTAGGTACATGAGATATAATATAGTCTTTTATATTTTTAAAGAAAGGCATGGGTGTGGATATGTTTGAATAATAGAAAAATGTCTTGAAGGGTACAAATGAAGTAAACTGTGGTTGACTTCAGTGTGGTGAGGCTAAAGGGAGCCTTCATTTTCTGAATTATTCTAATTATTTGAATTTTGCTATAACCATCATGTATTGTTTTTATAATTAACAAGCTTTCATTCCTGACTTTGAAAATTTGAAAATTCAATTTTATAGATTAAAAAACCCAGAAATTACCAAAATTTTTTACCTACTATTATAGCTTAAAAACACAGATGTTAAAAATTTTTTCTTTGCTTTATTTCAATAGAGAAACACTAATTTCTGCCCTGAAAATGTAAAACTATCAGTTTAATTTTTAAAGAAGAAAATTTCATTTTGTGGCCATTTAAATAACTGCTACTAAAAAGAAGAGTCAGAAGTAAAACCCAGAAATAGCCTGAATGTGCAATAATAGGAAAATGACTGAATAAATGATGGTACATACACAGAATGGAATACAACGTCTCTGTTAAAAATAATTTTATAAAAGAAAATTAAATGTCATGGGAGAATATTTATCATATATTGTTATATATATACATATATATAAGAAAATTACAAAATAGTATCAATGATATAATCTTATTTTTGTGTTAAACACACAGATCCGTACACACAGACATAGATAAAAGACTGGAAGTGGAAGTACAATTTCACCAAAATGTTAGTAGTAATTGTTGCTTTGATATTTTTCTTCATTTTGCTTCTATATTTTTCTAATTCTTATATAATGAATATGGACATTCCTGTAATAAAAACTAATTTTAAAATATACAGAGCTGTTGGACACTTGGAAGACTGTTGTGTTGTCATCTCTGGGTAATTGTCCCTAGGGCCATATGAAATTAAGCCTAGATCCAAATCTGCCCATCACTTTTTTTTTTGGTTCCCTAACTGTTGCCTAGTTTAAGAAGGAGTTTCAGAAATTTACGCATCAGGTATTTTTTCTATGAAAATGATTTTGAGCTCATAATCTCTCAGTTCAAGACATCTCTTTGAGTTCTAACTTAGAGCAGGTTTTAGTTAAATTTCAGCATACATTCCTGTATGTACTTTACAAAAGTTGTTTTTTTAAAAATTTAACATAGTGAATATGATTTAAAAAATCCCCTAAATCAGCTGGTGTAAAAATACAGAATGGCAGCAAAAAATGTGAGTACTTACAAGTATACTTTACATAATTGCAATGTCAAGGTCATGACTCACCTGAGGTTTGGGTCCCAGAATCTTTGAATATAACGTATAGGACATAACATTGCAGGATGGATAGCCTATTCCGATCAGCACAGCTGACGTGAGGAACTGGGCCACGTGGATCATGGGTGTGTAGAGGCACCAGGCTTGTTCAATTGGGCAACCAGTTGGTCCTTCATTGTGATCGTCTCTTGGAGACTTCCAAAGAGTAATAATAATTTCCCCAAATGTGGTATTAGGGATTGAATTATTACGTAAATCTGAAAAAACAAAATTAGTACAGTGCATTACTTGTCAATTTTGGATGGATAACAGTGGCTAACATTACAGAATGATGTATGGCTATACCTTGCCACTGTATTTTGGGAAACTGATTTCCCCAAGGTAACAAGATAAAGAAGCCAACCCACACAACGATGAGTCCTCCCAGTAGAATAGCACGCTCGCCAATCCTGTTAAAGAACAGAAACTCTGTAATTTAAAAATGAAACGTTATATTATAACACAGTTTCATTAATTTTATAATTTTAAAAACTATAAGTAAAACAGTATCTTGATACTTTTAGTGATATACCAATTAACATGAATGCTAAATATAATTTACCACTAAAAGGAACCAGGACTCCTCTGAAAACTGGCTGATTTCAGGTCTGGGATAGAAAATGTATATGATGAGCCTGGACATCTTGTCATACCAGAGAGCACAGAAGCTATCAATGACTACCAGGTCATGAAAAAAGGACTCAGAGCCAATTGGAAGATGCTGACCCCAAACACAATGAGAACACCAAAAGGAATAGTAATGACAGTGGACTGAAACACATAAAAATGTTATAATCTATGAATTCATACTACATTAAAATAAAATACTTTTGATCACTTTTAGAGGATGTTAGGGAACTAACTCATTTTTTCAAAAATCAATTAACAGGGGCCAGCCCAGTGGGATAGTGGTTAAGTTCGAAGGCTCTGCTTCAGTGGCTTGGGGTTCACAGGTTTGGATCCTGGGCAGGGACCTACACACCGCTCATCAAGCCATGCTGTGGCAGCATCCCACATACAACATGGAGGAAGACTGGCACAGACGTTAGCTCAGGCACAATCTTCTTCAAGCAAAAAGAGGAAGATGGGCAACAGATACTAGCTCAGGGTCAGTCTTCCTCACTAAAAAAAATCAATTAATAAAAGGAAATAATCACCCTGTCTTTCCTGTACAAACTAAACCTCAGGATACCCAAATAGTTGGTAGGAGGAGGGTTCTCTTTATAGGAAGTATTCCAGCAAATGAAGAAATGACAGAATTAAAATACCAGCATTTTGCAATGATCTATTAATGAATTAATGGATCTAGGGAATGATCACTGGCCTCTTACATCATACACTACATTTCTCCTGAGGTAGGGACATACCACATATAAAGTATTCTTGCCAAAAAAATTGAGCTCAAATCTCATCAAGCTTCTATATCTAAGTACCAATTTTTGACAAATATAGTAGACACAGGAAAATGTTTAAAAGAAAAAAAAAAAACCTCAGGGATTCAATTCGCAAGATTCAAATGTGGGAAACTATAGGGCAAGTCTCCTGGTTTCTTCAGTTTGTAAAGGGAAAAAAAAGAGAGAGAGATGGAAAAGAAACCTACAGATTAAAAGAGACTTAAGACTTAAGACTTAAGAGCCTAAGTAAGCTGTGAAACAAAATAAAACAATTTAAAACAAATTAAAAAAAATTTGAGACAGTGGAGAAAATTTGAACACTGCCTGGATATTTGATGATATTTAGAAATAACTGTAATTTTTTTACATGTGATAATGTTCTCATCATTAACTTTTACAGATATGTACTGAAATATTTATGGAAAACATGAAATGATGTCTGGGACTGGGTTCAAAATAATTCAGGCGTGGGGGACAGGGAATGTGGAGCAGGTGGAGGTGTCCAGGGGTTTACAATTGTTGAAGCTGGGTAATGGATATTGGAGATTCAGTACATGATGCTCTCTACACCTTAATCTTCCATAATAGGAAGTGAAATACACAAACAAGACCAAAGGCTTCCTAAAACAAAACAAACAAATCCAAATGCTTCCCAGCACCCTCAGAATACATGCTAGGCTTCACCTCTTTCCAACCTCATCTTCTCCCATTGGCCATTTCTCTCACGATCTGGCCAACCGGCCTTCCTGCTTGTTCCTTAAACACATAAAGCTCAGTCTTCTGGGTGAAGACACTTCCAGGCCATTGCATGGCTGGTCTCTGACTTCACCCAGGTCTCTGCTTGGATGTACGGTCGTGCCCCCTTATCCGCGGGAGATAAATTACAAGACCCCCAGTGGATGCCTGAAACAATGGATAGTACTGAACCCTATATACACTACATTTTTTCATACATACCTATGATAAAGTTTAATTTATAAATTAGGCACAGTAAGAGATTAACAATAACTAATAATAAAAAAGAATAATTATAACAATATACTGTAATAAAAGTTTTCTGAATGTCCTCTCAAAATATCTTATTGTACTGTACTCACCATTCTTCTTGTGATGATGTGAGATGATAAAATGCCTACAAGATGAGGTGAATGACGTAGACACTGTGACGTAGAGTTATGCTACTACGGACCTTCTGACTACGTCAGAAGAGGATCATCTGCTTCCTCCTTCTACCCAGTTGACCACGGGCAACTGAACACGTGGATAAGGGGGTACTACTGTAACTTCCTCCAACAGGCCTTCCTTGAGTACTCCATTAAAATGACACTTTCCTCTTTCTCGGTCCTGACCTTACCTCTCTTTATTCTATTCCTCTGCTCTATTCTTCTTCCTAGTACCTTTCACTACCTGACTTCACATTTGTGTTCACTGGCTTTCTCCTCAAGAGAATACGAGCTCTTTGAAGGTACAGAATTGGACAGTCTGTAAGAAGGCCTACCAGCAGAACTGCTCTGCTTCTGTAGCAAGATGTAATGCATTTCTATTATTTAACTTTGAACAGGAATCTATGCCTCTGTCATGTCTCCAGCTGTACCGTGGCCCTCTACTTGGCTCTATAAAGACAGGAGTCTTCGTATTACCCCTTACAGCATCTAACCCCACACACTGACAATATGTGTTAATTGATTTCAGAACTTAAGTTCTAAAGTATTATGAAAGTATTTTAGGAATAATTAAATCGTTAGAACTGTCTAAATGCAACTAATGTCCTACCCCAGACTACATAAATGAGCTTAATTTTACATAAGAATTTCCCCCAAAGTGTGTTCTTTACAGTTGCAGTTTTACAAAATGCCTCTAAAAAAGCGTTCTGTGGTCAAAGTCAAAAATAACTCTGAGAAATGCTATATACTGTATTTGTCATTATGGTGATATAGCATATGTATATATATATATGTAAGATTTAGAAGTTTAGAGTAAAGAAGTTTGGTAATTTTAAGCAGAATTTTCCAGACTTAACGACTGAATCTCTTTTGTTGTATAACATATATTACCACAGCACAACAAGGTTTTATGAAATACACTTTTAGAAATAAATAAAACATAACATAAAAAAGATACATTAGAAGACAATTATTCACTTTGTAAAGTATCCTTTTTTGTTAATGCTTTTTTGGTGAAGAAGACTGGCCCTGAACTGACATCTGTTATCAATCTTCCTTTTTTTGCTCCTCTCCAAAGCCCCAGTGCATAGTTGTATATCCTAGTTGTAAGCCATTCTAGTTCGTCTATGTAGGATGCTGCCACAGCATGGCTTGATGGGCAGTGTGTAGGTCTGCACCCAGGATCTGAATTGGCAAACACTGGGCTGTGGAAGCGGGGCATGTGAACTTAACCACTCGGCCATGGGGGTAGCCCTGTAAAGTATCTTGCTTTACCAAAGAATATGCCATATGGTATAGAAATTTCATGCTCCCTTAATAAATTTTAAATCTGTTTGCAAACGTTCAAGGACTAAAACTAATACATAATGAGAGAAAAGCTTTAAATCATTTTACTAACATTCATTTACGTTGCTAGCTCTATTTCATTTCACTTTAAATAAATAGATTTGAAACAAAGCCAAAGACACATAACTTACTTTTTGGAAAGTAATTTAATCCCCATGAAAATAATAACTGCCTCAACTCCAAGAGCAGCAAGTATTATCCCACCATATAACACAGCTTGTTCTCGAGTCCAGGCATACATATCCATTGTTAATGGAGTAACGATGCTAAGAAAAACGAAAAAGAAATTATTCTTATTTTATTAAAATCAGTCATTGTTACTGAAAGTTGAAATAGAAGCTTTAATAATGATACCGACACATTCAAGAATTTGAATCCCTTTTAACAATGACACCAGATCTACATAAACAAAAATTTTAACATGTTTTAGGCACATTTTGTTACATGCACAAGCTACTAAGTTTGGCTATTTGTGTTTTTATTTCTTAATATTCATTTTAATTATATAAGTAATATATCCACATTGCAAAAAGTTTGAAAAACAGGAAGAAGAAATAAACCAACTGTACTTCCTATCATTCTAATATAACTAAATAATCATGGTTATATTTTGATTTAAATTGGTCTCTTTTCAATGAAATACTGTAACTATTATTAAGTTATTAGAACCTTCTGGCATTTTTTCTTTTGCTCAGTCTCTTCCTGTTTCATCCCTGTCTTGGAATGTATGTATTTTTCTTCCACTTCTGAATGTCTCTCTTCCTTTATATTACTGTCTCTCTCCTTCCTTGCCAAGCTTCTTTTCCTACTTTCTATCGCCTTCTGTTTAACTGGCTACAAAATAGAATTTAAATATATTTAAAATATTCATTCTTAAAAAAAAAAAGAATATGGCCACTTTTAATTTTAAAGTCAGATGAGCTGAGGTGGAAAATAGTTTGATGGTTTCTTAATAAATTAAACATGGAATTACGATATGATTCAGCAATTCCACTTCTGGGTATATTCTCAAGAGAAGTGAAAGCAGAGACTCCAATAGATACTTGTACACCAATGTTCATTGCAACATTATTATCAACAGGGAAAAGGCAGAAATAACCCAAATGTCCACTGACAAATGATGGATAAACAAAATTGGTATATACATACAATAGAATATTCTTCATCCATAAAAAGGTCTGAAATTCTGACACATGCTACAACAAGGATGAACTTGAAAACATCATGCTAAGTGAAATAAGCAAGACACAAAAGGACAAAAGTTGTATGATCCATTTATATGAAGTACCTAGAATAGGCAAATTCATAGAGAGAGAAAGTAGAATAGAGGTTACCAGGGGCTAGGTGAGGGGTAATGGGGATTTCTCATTTAATGGGTGTAGAGCTCCCATTTGGGATGATGAAAATTCAGTTCTGGAAATGGATAGTGGTGATGGTTGCACAACATTGTGAATGTACTTAATACCACTGAATTGTACAATTAAAAATAGTTTAAATGGGGGGCTGGCCTGGTGGTGCAGTGGTTAAGTTTGCACATTCTACTTCGGCGGCCAAGGGTTTGCCGATTAGGATCCTGGGTGTGGACATGGCACTGCTTGGCAAGCCATGCTGTGGTAGGCATCCCACATATAAAGTAGAGGAAGATGGACATGGATGTTAGCTCAGGGCCAGTCTTCCTCAGCAAAAAAGAGGAGGATTGGCAGCGAATGTTAGCTCAGGGCTAATCTTCCTCAAAAAAAAAAAAGCTTAAATAGTAAATTTCATGTTGTATATATTTGGCCACAATCTAAAAAATGCCCCTCAAATCAGATGAGCTGAAATTTTCATATATCTCAATAATTTTAAAATAAAAAAATCAAGCAAACCTACATGTACTGGCATTAAAATGTTATAATGTATTGGTAAGGGAATAAACCAAGTTGTCAAATGATATTACATATTCTATATTGGTTTAATAGACACACACACATGTACACATATAGCAATACTTATAGTTGTATAGAAAAAGTGTTAAAAAAATACACACAAGTATTAGCAGTGGTTAGCTCCAGGGAAAGTAGATGTGGAAATACTGTTGTAAGGTTTGGAATATTTATAACAAGAACGTACTGTTTTTATAATATAATTGAAAGGCACTTTAAAAATAAAAAGCCATATGATAACTAAAGGTCAAAAAAGCCTAAACAAGGCAGAGATTTTGTAATATACATACTAGTTTTTTTCAGGATTAGAGCTTAAATAAGTTAAAATTGACAGACTGAACTCCATATACATAACTAGGGAATTATATAGCTTAAAGTTAATTAAATCATGACAATAAAGTTTTATAACTACATTTGCCATAAATCTCAGAGGAAAGGGGGAAGACTTGTGAAAGAGATTCCTTAAGGAAGTAAGATAAGGTAGTAAGATTACAGAGAATTAACTGCATTCAAGTTAAAAGCATAAAAAAATATATATATCTTTTACATGATGACAAGAAAAATATGCCTTACATAAAGTTTTTGAGAAAATCTATATGCTTGATTAAAGCAGTAAGAAATACAGGTTATTGACACAATCTGATTTAGATGAAGACAGAATAAAACTTACGTTTCAAAAAGGGCAAAGATAAATAGAACCACGAAAAACAAAACATTGGTGGACGCAACAGCAACTTGATCAATATTTCCTTGGGGATCCTGAACTTCATCTGGACTTGCTGGAGCAAACAGGAGAAAAAAATTATATTACCTACACATCTAATCTTTCTTACAGCACTAAAATAATATAGAAATTATAAGTAACAAATTCTATGACTAAAGATTGAAAATCATTTTTACGCTTCAAAGCAGTTTAAAAGTAACAACGTATACGACAGAAATAATTTTTAAATAGCATTTAAAAGCAAAATGAACTTTCTTCCCAGAAGATACACTTCAATTCCATTATCTACAGGAAATACTCAGATTTTCTATTTGGTGTCTCTCAATCCAAAATAGGGATGTATTTTATAGAATTCTACAAAATGATCTCATATGAAATACATTTGCTTTAAATTTCACTTTCAGGGTTCTTTTCTTCCTTACCTAAATCTTAAATTTATAAAGACTTCATGAAGACCTCAAATAGTTTATTAAATCAGTTCTCAGTTCTATGATTCACTTCAATGGATATCTATTTTAAATTTCAATGCTATGAGAAATTAGTAAATATCCTTATGTTATCACAATTTTTTAAAAAGTCCTTATGTTATCATTTATATTTTTGCAAAGAAATATATTCTGCAGAGAACCACCAAGATTTGATGGTGGTTTTATAAATTAAGAAGGCAAAGAGAGTGTATTGACTTTTCCTGAACTATGTAGTCAAACTACACACGCAACACAGGCTCTTCCTGATGTGGGAAGACACATACATCTACTTACATACAGCCATCATGCTATTTTATAATTTACCCAGTTTACTCAGGGTAAACTCGGTAAGTAATACAAGAATGTGCTCATTTATGCTATCTTTAAGTGTATGTGTAGCAGCATAGGGGGCAGGACGTGACGTTCCTAAGACACACTAAGTTTCTATAATTTTTTTCATGGCAGTGCCTGCCTTTGTATCTCAGGATGCCCGAGAAGCAGTTCCTCCTCTTAAAAGTAAGCGACATTTGGAAATAGTCTGCTATACTTGGGGCAAGTAAGCACCCTAGACACTCAACGTAGGGCCATGACCTCCCTTTCTAATCACCAAAAAAACTGGTCTCCTTGGTCCAGATCCTTTTCTGGGGTAGACTCTGGTCCTTCTTGGCCTTGTATTATTTTGGATAGACCTCCTTGATTCTCAACCACCACCTAGAAGCCAGTCTTTACTCATTTGAAACAGATCTCAACGTTGCCCCAAGTTAGACTGGAGTTTGCTTCATATATGGTTAGTTTCCTGCAGCCTCCACCCAGTGCTGGCTTCAGTGGGCGAGCTCAGAGATGCTGCATCCTAGACTGTGGGGTTTGACTAGGTATCCTAATTACAAGAATTTTAAGAAAAAGACTACATTAATATATTGATTAAAATACTACGTAATTGGAAATAATCCTACCTCATGATAACATCTTTAATAAGAGGAAAAAAACTGATATGTTTTATCTAAACATTTATTGAAATTTAGAAATGATTTTTTTTTTCCTGAGGAAGATTCACCCTGAGCGCTAACATCCATTGCCAATCTTCCTCTTTTTTTTTTTTTTTTTTTGCTTGAGGAATATTTGCCCTGAGCTAACATCTGTGGCAATCCTCCTTTATTTTTTTGTATGTGGAACACTGCCACAGCATGGCTGGTGAGTGGAGTAGGTCTGCACCTGGGGTCTGAAACTGTGAACCCAGACTGCTGAAGCAGAGCGCACAGAACTTTAACCAATCGGCCATGAGGCCAGCCCCCTGCCCCCGCAAAATGATGTTTGTCTTATAAAAATTATTTTGAAGTAACTAGAAATCTTATGAAAGAAAACAGATCTCTCCTTTCTAAACTCTCATTTGTGCTTTGGAGCAGTGCTATCCAACGGCACTTTGCCATGATGGAAATGTTCTTTCTCCGTACTGTCCAATACAATTAGCCGCTTGCCACAAATATCCATAATTAAGCATTTGAGATGTAGCTAGTGTGACTGAGGAATTCCTTAAGTATAATGTAATTTAAATAACTAAATGTGGCTAGCAGCTACCATATTGGACAAAGCTCTAGACCTTTGCTACTCAAAGTGTGGTTCACAGACCAGCAGCATCAGCTCAGATGGTAGGTTGTTATAAATGTAGATGCTTAGAGTCTCACTAGGTTTGCCAGACTTAGTAAATAAAAATACAAGATACTCAGTTAAATTTGAATTTGAAATAAATAATAACTTTAAGTATGTTCCATACAATATTTGAAATTTAAGTATAAGAATGTTCCAGGAAATATTTGGGACATAGTTATAATAAAAATTTATTGATTGTCTATCTGAAATACAAATTTAACCTCACCCTCTTTAGCTTGCTCATTCCTTTATCTGATATGTCCTTTAAGGTAGCATTCAACTTTTCACCTTTTAAAAAAAGTAGCTCATACCCACTGCTGGCACGTTCTCACCTTCTTTCCTTCCTTCCATTTTTCATTTTGAACAATTTCAAACATATCCACATATATCCATCCCCTAGGTTCAACAATATTTGCTGCACTTGATTCATCTACCCCTTCCTTTCTTTCTTTCTTTCTCTCACTATTTGTTTTTATAGTGTTTTTCTCTGGGTAAGTCCAAAATTTGTATCTCTAGCCTTGATCTCTACTGCCAAAATTAGAAATGCCTCTGAAATTTTTTAGCTTTTCTAGTGTAGCAGTATCTGCAGCTAAATCCAAATTGAAATCATCTCATCTTTCAGACAATCTCCCTTCCTAACTTCTTGTTCTTTCCCATTCTTTCAATTATCTAGAATCAAAACCTGGCAGACATCTTCAGTAACTCCCTCTAAACCTTAATATTCGCTATTAAGAATTTTGTTTTTTTCCTTCAAAACCTCATATCCATCCCTTCTCCATTCTCAGCTGCTGCCCTAGTTCAGGCCTTCACACATCTGGATTAGCCTCACATGAATCCACTGTCATACTTCTCCTTTGTTCAAAAACTTCCTAGAGCTCCTCACTACTCTGCTCTCGACCAAACTACTTTTAACTTTACCTCCCACTAGTGCTGCTGTGGAAACTAAGTGAAATAGCTAGGAAAGTTTGGTAAAATTACACTGAGTCTTTTCCACAGCTTTATAAATTCTTCGAGGGCAAGGACTGAGATGCATTCTTTTGTAAAGGGGGTGAGATACTCCCCAAGGAGGACATAATTAGTACTTAAATAAAAGTTAATTTAGTAAAATCTACCTACTTACCAGACTGGGTACCTATTTTTGAGTCAGAGAAAGATCTAAAGGACGAGAATGTACATCTGTAGAGTATTCCAAAAGAATAAAAATACAAAAGAGAAACTATACCTATTCCTACGATTAAGGGAGCAAAGAACTGCTCGAAACAAACACATCTGGGAGCAAAGTTACTGAAATCATCCCAAAGATCACAAAGGTTTTAGGATATTGGCTTTTCAAAAACCAGATGAAGTGATTTTTAGCAACCGTTTTAACTTTGTCAATCGTGAACACAAATAACTGATATGGGTATGCCTTTTTTTTAATCAATTTAGGTAACTTTCAACTTTGACGATCTTCCCCAATCACCCGTTATATTGTCCTCAGAAGCAAAATCCAAGTAAATACCAAAGAGAATCATTAGAATCACTTTGATGATGTTATAGTAATTTAGTCAAACAGCTTAATAGTACCTTCTTCAAAATTAATACTTTTACATTGTCGTCCTGAGTCATCCACACGATGTTCTCTTAAAAAGAAAAACATAAATAGCGTATCGATGAAAAGCTTAGTATAATAGAGAAATGGCTTAAATTAATTACTAGCCTTCTAGTTTTTCACATTCTGATATAGTTTCTTTTACTGGCTTCTGAGTAATAAAAGTATTACCAATGAGATACAATCAATACAATTAAAAAGATACAAGTTATAATTCTTATTATATTATCACATAAAATGAAAAGAAATACTCAGTTCATCTAAAAGCGCACATTATCTACCTTAATCAGCATTTGAAGTTTTCCCAGTGACTTTAAACATTAGTTATAAATGTTTTTGGACTCTTGGATAAACCATTCTAAAGAAATACAAGGTAACAAAACTTCTGTAATTTTAAAAAATTTCTTCTAATATATAAAAGAGATATACATTACAAGAAACTTTTGTATTTAAGGTTGATACTAAGCATTAATCTACTTAAAATGTTGCTTTCATGCCATCCCCCTACTTAGAAACCTATACTTAGAGCCAGCCCTGATGGCCTAGTGGTTAAAGTTTGGCACATTCCACTTTGACAGCCTGGATTCAGTTCCCATGCATGGAACCACACCATTATGTCTATCAGTAGCCATGCTGTGGTGGCAGCTCACATAGAAGAACTAGAAGGACTTACAACTAGAACATACCACTAGGTACTGGGGCTTTGGGGAGGGAAAAAAAAAAGAGAGGAAGATTGGTAACAGATGTTAGCTCAGGGTGAATCTTTCCCAGCCACAAAAAAGAGAAAACTTTAGTTAGTAAATCAAGACCAAATCTTGATTCTTCAAAGACCTTATAATCTGTTCTCATTTATCCGTTTGTTTATTATTTTAGTTGCAAGTACCACATGCATCAGCTGAACAAAACATATGAACACAACTTTAGACATCAAAAACCAAATAAAGATTTCATAGGAATAATTATCCTCCGATAATAATAATGCTTATTTATTTCACAATCTACAAAAGTAGTTTCAGCATTTCTATCTAATTACCTTAATATAGCAAGGATCAGAATAATATTTAAAATTCCCAGGAAGGCGCCAAGTAAAACCGGTGCAGTGTACATGTTTATCTGCAGCTTAATAGTATCCCACGTCACGCCCTTTTCTCCAATGAGTGCAAAACAAGTCTGAAAAACTTATTAAAATAAAATGTATACAGATGAATCATTATACAGAGGCATAGGCTTAAAAAAATGTGAAAGACATTTACCACAAAATTGGAACTATTATGGAACCATTCATCTACATCATGCATCTCAACAGGGATGAGAAAATTGGTTTGAAGGAGGAGGTGAAAAATTTACTTTTTCTATATAAAGCCTGAATATGCATACAATACACAATAGATATACAATAGATCTGTGGTATTAAAATTTCATGGGATGGAGTGATTAGAAAAAAAACTGTCCAAAGAGGCTCCTTGCGACAATAATGAAAAAAAGGTTGAGAAACACTGATGTACATGTATTCACAAAGAATTATATCTAAGCTAACCTGTCATTATTTTCCTTTTTAAAAAAAATCTCTGTAGGAAATTTATATAATTTCTAACATAAGTTATGAAAGTTTAATCAATTTCATTATAATAAAGAAAATGTCACATTTTGTCAATATTTTAAAATATTACTGTGTATATGGTATTATATATTATAGTATTTTAAATAATTAATAATAATATTGAAATTTGGATCTGTGGCAAAAATCGGATTGGGAGAGTACTGGTCTGCTCTCTGGATTTAGATTCTGTATCTGGCTCTGCCAATAATTTACATGTAACCTTAGTGTGAGGATTAAGTAAGACGTCACACCTAAAGCACTTAGAACAATGTCTAGCACATAGTAAGAACTCTCAGTAAACGTTAGAGCCTGTTAATGTGGTCACTAATATTGGAAAAGTCATCTAATATTTTCAGGCCTCCATTTACTCATCTGTAACACAAAATGTTTAAATGAGATAATCTTTACAATGCTTCTCAGGTGTTAGTTTCTGAGAACCTAAGTCTACACTAGGTGCTGTGCTAGACGCAGAGGGTCGAGTGCGAAATAGAGAAGACCCAGATTATGTCCTCACGTACTTGATGCTACAGTGGTAGGTTCAATTATGCTGCATTGGCGTTTATATTTTACTCCAGAATACTAAACTATAATGTTAGAATCTGGTGAACGAAGAATTACATTCTCTTCTGTTGAGCCTTTTTTTGGTTAAAAAGAAGGAAGTAATGGAAGCTGGGGTGGTGTTGGAGTAAACTGAGTTGGTTTCAAACTGATGATATTCATAACTGCAATATTCAAAGCATGAGCCAATTCAACGGTTTTTTAATGTTATTCTTGTAAAAAATGACTAATTTCTCTACTCAAAAAATTAATTGGCCTTGGGGAAGTATTAAATCTTATT